>NW_026913976.1:1627500-1908902 GCF_034315485.1 Pezoporus occidentalis
AGAACAACGGAAACTGGTTAGAAAGATTTAACAGATGCCAAGCATTGTGCAGAAAATCCAGTCTGAGAGAAACAAAAGAAAGTACAATAAAAGAAACTAACAGCTACTTCATCTGACACGTTAATTTAAAATGTTCACAGCACCCTTCAGCAGAGAGTATCACAATAACTATCCAAAAACACTTGTTATTTGAGGAATGCATATGTTTACTAGTTTACTTAGTTAACAAAAGCAGACAGCAGCAAGAAGGAAGCCTAAATCATTCTGCCAAAGCTAACAGGAAGACAACCCCTCACAATTTGGGTCCAGATTCTGCTCTGGAAATCTACATACCAGAAAATATATATATATATGAAGGGAAAGCTTCATAAAGTCTTATGAGGACTGCAAAATAATTTCCAAAGGAATGCAGAGGAAGTCTCATCCCTTGTGGTACCTAAAAGTCGATGGAACAAAATAGTGGAAAGAAACCCACAGAAAAACCCAGTACTGGCAAGTTGACAGGCTATATGGAATATATTTTTTTTCTTTCATCTCTGACTTCTATTAACATTTTTGTGACTCTACAGGCAGCCAGGTAGGACCTTTGGTTTATAGTCCATAAACACAAGCCAAAAGCATCCCACAGTTCCATTTGGTAACATCAGCGTAACATGCTCAAATACACACAGACTTCTGACAATGAGTCAAGTTCCCATTCAAACATAACTTATGCCAAAAAACACCAAAGATTATTTCAACTAATAAACACTTGGTTAAAAACATGTCAAATCAACTTGGTCTTTACATCAATTTAATTGCCTTTTACCACAACCACTGCCTAAGCGGCAGCATTCTGCAAGAAGAACCGAGATAAAGGCGATTTAAAACATTCTCACAGCACTCCCCTGACCGTCATTGCTTCCCTGGTTGCATAAAGCTAAATTTGCACCAGAAAAGAGATTCGCCAGCAACCGGGCTTCTGTTGTGAAATAATTTTAAGGATGTCAACATCCTGACTCCTGGAGATTAGAATCTGGGACAAATACTGCACCAAAATTAAATTCTTAAAGGAAAGGACAAAGGCTTGTATCCTGTCACTGTACACAGTTTCAACACCCTCTCCAAATGTTGTCCTTTGATTCAACCTTCATAGTGTCCTTCTTACAAAAGATATCTCTCCATAAGAAATACAGTACTTAAAAATATGCACAGTGTTACCCCAAATTTATACAGATGCTGTTAATTAACATATTTATTCTCTTTATAAAACTGAGACATTTGGACTTCAGATTTTTCCAAATTCCATTCCAACTCCCCTACTGCGTTTGTACACTGAGCATTAAAAAGACAAAGCAAAAAATAAAAACAAAACATTCAACACAAGAACACAACCAAAGTTCAAAGTAACTTGTGAGATCTTGGATTTATAGATCCTGAAATCACCTTCTCCAAAACATTATTCTTTCCAGAATTTAATACACAGTTACAGTAATGCAGAAGGCAGAGCTGGTGCAGCTAGCTCTTCCCCAAGAGACAGCATCTCTAACAGACCACTCTGACAAGCAATTAGAGAACAGCAAAGCAAATTTCTACCAGACAGATGAAAGGAATACAGCAGACATGCATTTGACAGTTAAAACACTGATTGGAATAGCAGCAGCTGTAAGCATGCAGAAAAAGACTGAAATCTCTTCAGAGACTCTTCTACCACAATAAAAGCTGCTTTGCCTGAATAGGACCAAGCCACACTTGAAAGGCTAAGATGAAGTCTCCCTTTTACATAAAAAGCAAGCCTTCTTTCTTTACAAGTACCATGCTGAAGCTAGCCAAGGACAAATAAACACAAAATTCACTAAAAATACTTCAGAGACAAAAGTTCTCAAAGACAACCCAGTCAACTGAAAACACATGTATTCAAACATAATGTCCTGTCTCCATATGTATTTCTTCTTACAGAATGGTGACATGAGCTAAAATTTCATTCCCACTGTGAGATCTCTTGATGACTCATGAAAAGATGAATCACTATTCTCAATGGAAATAATGACTTGTGACAGCTATAACTTCTGATGTTTGAAGTATCACATGGGCAAAGTCAGAGTGACTCCTTGCTGTAAATAATTAGCAATTGCAGCAAAATGTATTTCACTACCTAGCTTTAAAGGGTAACGGAGAATTAACAGTCTAGAGTCTCACCCATGCTACAGGATAAATGCATGAGTAAAGCCAGAGTCTAAACTAGTTTCAAAACCTTTCTGACAGGGACCGAAAGCAGATGTTTAGACAAAGAGAGCAGTGGGAGCATCAACAGAGTGAGCCTTCTCCAAGCATGCCCTGAGTTGCCATTTAAGGATTTAAGCTGCCTCCAGAACATTCTGCCAAACTACCACAACCAAACTGATCCGTTAATGTCCTTGCTGAATGCACTAACACCTCAGGCCTTGGAGATGACTCTACAGATTGACTACGTGCTGTGCGAGGAAGCACTTAGTTTCAATTTTGTGGTGAAGTGATTCACTTAGTGTCCCTCGATTATCATGCATGAGAAAATAATTATTTCCATTTACTTCATGTGTGTTGCTCAGGATATCCACGTCCTAAATCAGATGCCTCTTGTACATTTTCTTTCCCATTTGAACAGTCATAGCATAGTAGTCCTAGGAGATAGAGCACAGGTAATCTGGTAATGGAGATAGGGAATCTAAAATCCAAAATATGTTTGCACAAATGCATAATAATGCCTTCTGGTTTAGCTTACTTGCTTTCTTAAAGCTCTCTGGTTTCTGACCAGTGCTAGAGACTGACCTGAAGTATTCCCACAACAAAGAGGGATCCCCTAACAAGTCCTCTTTGCTGAGTACAGTTGCTAATAACTACCTCAGGGCTTTTTCTTAGAGATATCATCAGAAGCACCTAATTAAATAGGTTGATAAGCCATCTATTTTAATAATATTCCTGCTACAACTCTGGCATCAATTCTGCAGGATTTCAGAATAACAAATTGTGGTATGTTGCACTGAAAACATAGTTCAACGTCTTTGAGAAACAAACTGATTCCTTTCTGAAGAAAGAGTGCGAACAGGGAAGGAAGGAGTTTTCATACATAGCCTTTTTTAACCAACCACTCTCTTCACTCTCCTGCTACACCCCATGGAGAAAGCAGGGCCTCTCCTGAGCAAGAATCCAGCCTTAGATTTGTGGAAGTGCCCTTTGATAGCCCCATCCCTCTTCTCTGCCTACAGCCAGCTAGGCTAAGCTCATATGCACAGCTAGTGTGCAAACCTTTCCACACGCTCCTCTGCATATCTGAAAGCAAATATGTATATTAAGAGATCTGATTCCGGACAAAGAATCATCTTTTTTTTACAACATGTCATGGTCTCAGCCCTTACAATTTTCCCTCACAGTAGAGTAAGTATGCATATGTATATACTTAGACATTTAAAAAGATCTTTTTAAAATATATATGTATAAATATATAGAAGCCTTATTTATGTACCACAATAGGGCACAGTGATATTCAGAGGCTTCCAGATGCTCTGTTCAGTTCAACCAGCATGTGCAGCTTCTGTAAACACCATGAAATACCAACCTTGGCAGCCACTTCCCCAAAACTGTCATACACATGTATTGCCATGGGTTTCTTTCCTCACTCCTGATATTCTCTTGTTCCTTCATCTTTCCAGGCCATCCTGCTGTCCCTAGGGCAGCTGGTTAGTGGGTGCAGAGGTCCTCTGCACTCCAGCACCAAACTTGGAACCAGGCTGGACTGTCTGCCTGGGACAAGGGGTACAGCAAGGGCCTGTGGTACCCCTAGAGCAGTGCCAGCAAACACCATCATTCCAGTTAGTTAGAATCATAGAATGACAGAATGGTTAGTGTTGGGAAGGACCTAATAGCTCATCTAGTTCCAACCCCACTGCAGGCAGGGACACCTCCCACTAGACCCAGGTTGCTCAAGGCCCCATCCAACCTGTCCCTGAACACTGCCAGGGATGGAGCATTCACAACTTCCTTGTGCAGCTCGTTCCAGTACCTCACCAAACTGACAGCAAAGAACTTCTTCTTTATATCTAACCTGAATATTCCCTGTTTAAACCCATTACCCCTTGTCCTATCACTATAGTCCCTGATGAAGAGTCTCTCTCTGGCATCCTTGTAGGCTATAGTTGATGGCTGAAACATTGTCTTTGCTGTACCTGCCAAGCCATGAAGCATGAAGTCCATGCTTAACAAGGCAGCTGCAAATTCAACAACGCTATTTCTTACAAATACTGTACAAGCCCTTTGGGAAGGCAGCCTTAAATCTCCACAGGGTTACGTCTTGCACAGGTGGACTGTATAACTTCACAGGATCCTGTTCTTAAATTTTTTTCAAAGCCTGCTCACTACATTTATTACTGTAGTTCTGACTAAGCCTCCAAACTATTTTTACGGGCCCTGAACAATAGTAATCATTTAGGATCAAGTTCAACCTGCTAAACTGAATTGTATCTAGTTCAGAACCTTAAAACCCCACATCTCTGAGAAATCCTGTTGATCACAACACATACAGGATATCAACTGGATAATGTTGATTTACAAGATATATGAGGAACACCACAAGAACAAGAATTTGCTATAAGGTTTTGTCATCACTCAGACCCCTAAGAAATGCAGTGCATTTTAATACCCTCTTAGCAACAACTTCATTTTGAAATGTGCAATGCAGATGTGGTAAGGTAAAGATGATCACGTTTGTGAATAATGACTATCAATTTTTTCAGTGTCATTTAAGAACCCTGTCTAGGACCTAACAGCACATTACGAAGTTGTACATATCATTCTTCAAATAAAGCAACACTAAAACTAGAACATCAATTTGCAAAAGGCTATTTTCATTGTATCAGAAAAAGACTGAAGATTTTACTTAACTCTTCTGATGAGCAGGAAAAAAAAAAAAAAATCAAGATATTTGACTTATTTGAAGGGCAACTTTAAACTACTCAAATTTAATTCTATTTCCTGAAACAAGAGGCACTACTATTTACTGCTGAAGCATTTGTCCAGGGCCACGCACACTGTAAAGAAATCACTAACTAACCTTAAAGAGATAGGTTTCAACTCTGCAGCTCTAATTTACAAGAAGCTGAAGTTATGACAAAAACAATTTCACTATGCAAATGCTCTGAGGATAAACACACAGATTGTCTTCATCTCATGCCAGCTAAGAAATTAACGATGAACCTGTACAAAATAATGACAGCAATACCATTTTAAATACCAGTGTTATGAGCCACAACCTACCTCAGAAAACCATATATATATATATATATGCATTTCTTCCTTGTTTTCCTTCAGTTCAACCCTAAAAAGCCAAACAGGGCAACAGTTTTACTTCTCAGGTATGATGAATATACCTTTCCCTCTCCCATTGAATTTTATGTTTGTTGGGTTTCTTCGTGAGGTTTTGATTGGTTGGTCAGGTTTTTTCCTCATTCTCTTCTTTTCAAGGCTACATGGCAAGAAAATGATTAAAACTTAAAGTAAGGAGAAAACACCTTGCTGTCTCTAGATCTGTTACTTTAATTAATGAATATGCTTGTGTTAACAACAGACCTTTAGAAATGCCACATTTTGTGACTGGCCAGACTATATTTAAAGGAAAATACATGTAGTCCGAGTTATACTAGCAGTATAACTAGCATATTAGTCATGTTATACAACAGTCCCCAACTCTGTAATCCAGTCTCTGACACATGCAGACCCACAGACTTTAATGCACAAGGAAAGCTTGCAGAATCCTACCATATGCACTCTGATGTTTACCGGGCATTTGGTATTAAATGATGCAGGACATATTTTAAAGCCTTTCATTTTAAAGCCTTTCCTTTATCTCCAGAAATTTATGTGAGCAGAAAACCTAACATTCTGGTGCCAGAAGAGTGTTAGGATCTCTGATCATTCCTCCAATAGAATTGCTTACACAGAGGAACAACTAGCTATTCAGGGCTGTGTATTGTCTCAATCAAGGTAAATTAACTCCAGTGTTAACACTTTTTAAATACTTACTCATTCAAAACAGAATTGATTGGAAGAGTGCTAAGAAAAATTATCCTCTTAGAGAAAGAATGTAAACACTATGGGAACATAAGATCACTACATACACCTGCTGTGTGTTAAAATGACTCCTTTACAACCACTCAAAAAAATCAAACAAGGGGCTGCTTTGGAATTATTACTTTTTTTTTTGATGTTAAGCAAATGCTCACAAGCAAACTTACATGTTTTTTTTTTTAAATGTGTCCTGGAGAGATGTGTGTACCTATGTAACACAGAATTAGGAGGATATGTTCAGAAGATGAGGTACACACAGGTACTTTAAGAAATGGCATTAACCTGCTGACTTCATGTATAACAAATTAGCACTATTTAAGGGTCATGGTGCTCTCAGGAGCTAAATATTAGCTTCAGATTAATTTCAGTGAAGTCTTAATACACGGCAGTTCTAAGGAGGCCCTCTGTGCCTGGAAGATATGACTCACTGCTTCTCTAGGAAGGACTTGCATGTTAAATGCAAACATTTATAGTCACCTGTCCATGCCCTCCCTAACACACCTAAAAAGCTGCCGACCTGTTCTCAGCTTCCAGGAAAACACCAGTAGGAACACAATAAAATTGCTACTGAGATCAAAAAAAGCAACTCTAACATCACCCTCCTGCCAGATCAACCCATTTATGATGCTTGCTGTTCAGGGAGCAGGCTCCTTCCCAAATCCTCCCATAATTTCAGGGCTAAAGAGAAGCAGCAAAAAGGTCCCTACTGCATCCCCTGTGTGTCCCACCTTGCCTCTGCCTAGTTCCATGCTGTTTGTCACTGGCCATCTGTCGTGGTTTAAACCCAGTCAGGTAACTCGTTCGCTCACTTCCCCCCCTTTTCTTGCCCTCCCCCTGCTCTCGGAGGGACAGAGAGGAGAATCGAAAAGAATGCAACTCCCACGGGTTGAGATAAGAGCAGTTTAGTAACTAAGGTATAACACAAATCACTACTGCTACCACCAATTATAACAATGATAAAGGAAATAACAAGGGAAGAGAATACATCATCTCACCACCAGCCAACCGATAACTCGCCCCCCCAGCCCGACCAAGCTCTGACCGATACCTCCTCCCACCCTGCAGTCTCCCAGCCCTTCCGGCTAACTCCCAGTTACATCCTGGGCATGACGTGCTGTGGTATGGAATACCTCTTTGGTCAGTTTGGGTCAGGTGTCCTGTCTCTGCTTCCTCCCGGCTTCCCCTCCTCCCTGGCAGAGCATGAGGCTCACAAAGTCCTTGGCCAAACCAAAACATCGCTTGTTATCAGCTCTGTTCCCGAGCTGAAAGTCAAAACATTGCACTGCACCAGCTACCAAGAAGGGGAAAAATGACTGCTACTGCTGAACCCAGGACACCATCACAGAGGCAGGTGGACAAGCTTTCTGCCAAGTCTCTCCAGCATCAACATGCATGTAGAGCTCCAGCAAAATACAGGACAACTGATGAAAGCAACTAAGCTTGGCAATACAAAGACTCTGCTATAATATTACCACTCTTCCAAAAGGTTAATCAGGTGTTTGAACTGGCCTTTTCAGATAGTACTTTAGATGGGTGGGGATGGGGAAGAGGGCATTCAGGCTTTAGTGTGTTCCCTTAGGACCTCTCTGAACATCAGACCCTTGTAATACGGTTATATACATGCATCCATTTATGTCTGCAAAATCCCTTTCCTCAGCTGCCACTAGCCACTGGGCTAGCAACTGGCCACAGCTATATTTTATTTGAACAAGGGTTAAAACAAAGAGAGGAACAAACAATGGTATGTGCTTTAAAGTCACCTCTCGAGCATGCCTTGCCCTTCCCCTCCAAGGATTCAGCTACAGTATAATCAAAACCAGGGCGAAGTCACAGCTGCAGACACATACCAACATTTGCTTTTACATACAAACCTCATGTAGCAAAATTGTGGGGTCCTTATGTAGCAATGAAAGGAATATATGATTCTCTCCATTCGTCCTATGCCAAAGCACAGATCACGGCCTCAAGACCAAATTTCAAACAAGGGGAAGATAGGGCTGAGGAGAAGAAAGCACAGGCAGGGACACAGATGAGGTACATCTACTTGGCTCACTGACCTCCATTCCGCTTCTCTTTCTGTGAGGAGGCAATTTAACTTGACTGCTTTTAAGAAATTTCCTATTAGAAAGCTGTTGTTTCCAGTGCATTTTTATTGCATTTGCCAAAAGTTGCGTCATCAGAACAGAGTATATTCCTACGGGAGCTGAAGGTCCAAAACTGTAAGCCATTATAATAAATAATACCAAATGCTGTGGCTAGTAAAACCTGTAATCTGAACATGTACAAAAATTAATTTCACTATGTACAGTTACTATTCAAACTGTGCTTTTCACATTTTCCTGGCAGACACAGTTACCAATGAGTATGAACAATATGAAAAAATAATAAGCCACCACTCAAAGTCAGAATTTGACTTTGGCTTATTTAAGGCAATAAACAATCTTAATGAAAAAAAGATTCTTCAAAGAAATAAAGAACTACAAAGTTGACTTGAGAATCTACCTGGAAGCTCATGTTTCCTTTGTGCTCATTTGTGTGGAGGTGAACAAGCACCAGATAATGAAAAAAATCCTCCTGCCGCAAAGTCAATAGGTAAGAACAAGTAAGAACAAAAGACTAATTAAACACAAAGAAAACAACAAAAAGCCTCCAAAACAACAAAAAGAAATACACATTCCTGTTGGAAAAAGATTTTTGATTCAAAATACCGATGCAACACTGACCTGCACTTCCACTAAAGCCTAGAAATCAAAGTTTTCTATATTTCTTAAGAGCACCTTGTGACTCTAGGGCACTCTTGTCAAAAACATGCAACTTGCCACCATAAATCACAGCAAGAGCCCACAGGCAGCATATGTGGCGTTAGATGAGGGGTTTACAAGGCACTGTACTGAGCCAGGACTCCTAGCTCAGAGGCGAGGAGAGAATTCATGCCATTCACCCAGATGTCAGCATCCCTTCACTAACACCAGGAACCTAAAACCTCTGTCCCACAGGAAATAAGGTCTCATCTGTATAGAAAGGTTACAGTGAGCGGACTGAAGATCTGAGAGAGATTTTGCTTCCATTAAACTCCTGGGAAAGAATGATTTAGGATATTTATCTGATTTACCCAAATTTTTCTCTTTGATATTAAATATGGAGAAAGTGGGTGTGGGGAGTGGGGAAAGGAATCTTCCATGGCCATCTGCATGTTGCTATTTTGTAGTTGCAGTTGGAAAATGCCAGAGCTGATTTCTTGCAAAACTAAATACTATCACAGTCAGAAAAAATGTTAGCCTACTGTTATATGCTTAGGTATTGCCATTAATGAGACAAGAAAGCAAGGAGAAAATAACGTGATATCACACTGCTTTTGTACTCCAGAACACAAAGAAAAACTCAGTATTTCTTCAACACAGGAACACAAAGTACCAAATTGCAGAATACAATAAAGACCTGAACTTTAGTATATATAAGGAAAACCCAGTCCACAGCTAAAAGAAAACCGTAAAAACTAGAAAAAAAAACAACCTTGAGTGATTTAATTTCTGATCAGAATATCCAGAGATTACTGTCTGGTTTCTAGATTGTAGCAGAATGTAATAATGTATGGGGACAGTATGAAAAAGTTTGGCTTAAAACAACAATCAAACAAACAACAATCAAAACCACCACTACCCCTCAAAAAAAAGCCCCAAACAAAACCCCAAACCAACTCAGAAATCCTAGGTTTAGATACAAGCCTAAAGTCCTACCTAGTCCTTGTTCATAGATGCATTGTGCCAGCATGACAAAACCAGTAAAATTCTTCAAAAGAGAAATGCAGTTCTCAACAGCTTCTATGAGTTAAGTACTGTCTGATATCAGACACAGCACTTAAAGAATTGGTCTGCAGTATAAAAGATGAAGTTCATGAAGGCAAACTGACATTAATGTAGGAAAGAAAACCCAGGGCTTAGGAAAAAGAAATTAAGCTATTTTCCACAAAGCTGTCTAAAGGTGGGGAATTCCAGATAAGGGAGAAGTTCACAGAATTTCAAAGCTTGGCTAATATGTTTTCTGTGTTGCTTAGATGCAAAAAACAGACAAAAAGATTTTTGGACAAACTGATACTAAGCAAGCAAACAAACAGACAAAAAAAAACAGACTTACAATTGCTGTGAAAGCCTTATCTGGACATGTCACGTAATTCCAATAGCCCCAAAAGAAGATAAAATTGTGTATTTTAAAATATCAATCAGCTCATTCTTATAAAGAAATCCTAAACATGGACTGGGAAAGACAACTGTCTGAAGTAGGGCTTCCCACACAATATAGTGGGAAAAACAGCAGGGTTGGTTTTGAGAAGTTATTTTATTCATGTCTGTCTTGGTAAAATCAGGGGCACCTGTGGATTCCCCCACCTCCTCCTTCTCCAAACAAGGCATCTCTTCTTGGAGCAGGTTGCAAATGATCAAATCAATGGAATAATGATCTTGATTGTCCTAGCCAACTCCACAGACATGAGTTCACAAGAGAGGCAGCCATGCAGCTTCCTCAGATGTTAGTAGAGACTTTTGATCTTTCTTTGAAGAAACTTTTCTCAGGATATGTAAAAGTTTGTGGTTTATTTTCATGTGTGGGGAAAAGCAACAATGAGGTGAACACTCCCACACAAAAAATGTCTCAAAAAAGCTATGCTTGTCAAAAATACCCTTGAAGAAAATTCATATATACTCACTTTGAAGGTATACATTTTTATTCTCTAGTCCTCACTGTGGTTTCAGATGCCTATTTCATAACTCATGGATGTATGCAAACACCAACCAGATTCAAAAAAAGAATAAAACAGAAATGGACATGGCTGCAAGGATTAAGAAATTTGGATCTTGGATACCGAGATCAATTATCGTGGGATAAGAAATTAACTTACACTAGGTATCATGTACCAGATAGTCCTTGCTTACTAGCCATACATATTTCATTGAAAACAAAAGCAAGGTACTTCAGCTGTGTGTACTACTGCTCTTTTGCTGAAAGCTTATAAAAGACCATTTATTTTGTATTTGCCACATGCACCAAAGCACAAAAGAATTACACAGACACACACCTGGTATACAAACACATTATTTAAAATGTTATATGTGTGCATATGGAGGCACACACAAAGTGAAATACAAGAACTACCATTGCTTTCTTCCTTCTCTTTCACCCCCAGCTGTACAGCTAATAATATCATAACATTCTATTTCTTCAATTAGATACTCTTTAGCGAATTGTGATTTTAGGCTGCTTTTCAAAATGATGTTACACTACGTTACCAGCATGTTTAAGGGCACACAAAAAGGCTGTTGGTCACAAGCACTTCTTTGCCAGAGACAATTTGTCTTTCATCAGAAAGGAGGGACCATATTATAATAGACACACTGGCCACCTGAAGTGGTGTTTGTATACACGCATGTGTATGTGTAGGGAAAGTAAATTAGTGAAGTCAGAGATGTAAAAATTCCACCACACTGCACAAGCTACTTTTCTCTTTTTTTTCTTACAGACTTCTCTTCATAAAATTTGTAGTTTGCATCTCAATAATTTGAAAAATAGTTTTAAAATTAAGAGCTACGTTATGCTATCAAAAACATTGTAAGAAAAACCTTCAATTAATAGTACTTTTAATTCCACTTAGATTATTACTATAGAACATTAAAAGTTTGCATTCTGGGGTGACAGGAAGGTCCAGGAAGTGGGAGGGAATTATGAAAAAAGGGACTTTTTTTTTTCACTTAATTATATTTTTTTAACCTGGTATCACAAAATTCACCTTGAAATATTTATAAGGTTACCACACTTGGTAACCTTATAACCTGGTGATAGGATTTTGGCTATAACAGGTCTGCTGAGGACAGCAAAATAAGTATGGGCAACAGTGTATATTATTGCAGGTTACCCATTTATCAAAAGCATGTTCAAGCAAGGACACATACCTGCCAGCTAGGAGACAAGCAAACACATTGCTTGTGAGCATTGTGAGCATTTAGAGAGCCTTGTGCGCTGAGAAACTTCTGGATTTTAAACTCTGCCAAAACTGTCATGTACTTGCACAAAAGCACTGAGTTGCTGAGCAACACGTTCAGATAAGTTTGCACCAAGTTTGGCACAAGGAGATACTAATCTTCACCGGGACCTCTATAAGATTTTGATTAGTAAGTCTTTAGTAAGAAAGGGGAGAGCAAAAGACAGAAATGGAAGTATTGAGAGGTGCATGGATCTCATATGAAAGAATCAAAAATGAGATAAAGGTGTGACCAGAGACAAGGAAAAATCAGCCCATGACAAAAAATTCTCAAAGTACTAATCTTTGAGCTGTAACCTCTGAAGAATCCAGGTCTCCATATCAGATTTCAGAAGAGCTGTCCAGTTTTGAAAAAAAAACAAAAAAATAAAAAATTAAAATTCTATGTGATACAGGAGGGAGGCCAAACTCCCAAACTCTTGATTTTTCCTATGGATCATCACAAGGAGGTGTAGTACCCAAACCACTTGGTTTTATGGACCATCTGAAGAACCCTGTTTAGAAAAAGGTTTGACATCCCTCACTAGAAGTATATGTTCCTAACCATATTTTCCTAATATGAAAATTTCAAGTACGGTCCAAGCAAGCAGCTTATGCTTTCAGGCACAGCAAAGTGAATGGGCATGATTAAAATTGTCACAGTATGAAGTCAAATATCTGGGAAAACACAGTCTCAGCATCAGCAGAAGATAGGCTGAGATCAGTTAATCTCATCAGTTAATCAGGAAGGGCTGAATTTGAGATCAGAGCTGCAAAACTAGCAACTGGCCACATGGTGAAGGCTCTTTTCTCTACTTCCAGGAATAATGTCCTGTGATGTGTGTGTGTATATATAGAGAGACATTACAAGAGTGAAGACCAGATCACAAATTCACATGCCAATACTGAAATGACAGACAGCTGACAACGATGTCAATGTCCTTCTTCCAAAGGACCTGGTGAAAACCTCCCACACAGATGCAGCCTTCTAAAGCCTGTACAAACCTCATATGCAAAATGTACTTGGGAAGATCTTACCTAACTACAATCACTGCATATGCGCACAACACTACAGGACTGGAAAGGGAAGGAGGAGACAACAGATGGTGGAAATGTCACAGTACCTTTACTGTTAGCAGAGTAATATGACAACTCTCTAATGCAGTTCAAAAGGCATCTCAGAAGAGGCTTCCTGCCTCCAAGGGATGAGAAATCTGAGTTGTGGTCAGATGAGCATAAACCAGCACAAAAATGACATCCGATTCTCAACCATACACTTTTCCTGTCTGGGAGTGTTTACATCCTTGGTTGAATCCAGATTTTCTTCCCATTTGAGAAACTGCCATTCTTGCAGGATCCCCAAGCACCTCAAAGACAAACATTTGACAAGATCATGCAAGAGGGGAAACAGACTGGTAATTCTCCTGCTTGACCCCTGTAACTCCACATGCCAACAGGTGTACCAGGCTACATAGGTAAGCACTCCTGCACCAGCTTTCCCAGATAACCTGCTTAATTTTGCAGTTTCTATGCCAGGATGGAAACAACCACTTATCCCAAGAGCCCCTGGGTGAGGAACTCATTAAAGGAGTCTTCTCTCATTTACTGCCCAGCCTATGCACTAAAATAGCACAAGAGTCTATTGTGAATAAGAGTGCAGCCCAAATGTGATAATCAGCCATGGTACGACAGAACATCCCAATGGATAGAAGCCACTGCAAATGGAAAACACTAAAGCAGCCTACCTAAAAGGAAGGCCTGTATGGCCTCTTTAGAAGTGGTGCAAATTTACAACAAAGCAATGTATTCCCAGTCAGGGGAAGGATGAAAGTCCTAAACACATTCTGTCAGAAGGCATCAGTTCCAGAAAAGGCTCAGTGATGCTGTGAAATGGCCAGATCCTGGGATTCCAATTAATAAGAAGACTTTTCCATCTTCTCCTGAGGTTCAGCACAGATCAACTGCTGTCCCGCAGGCCACATCAGGACTACAGAGGGAGAACAAGACAAACCCACTGCTTTCTCTGGTGGAGGACATGATGTCGCATAGCCAAAAGCCCCTTCCCATGCTTGGATACTACCTGGCACACAACCACACATGAAAGCAGAAGAACAAGGACAGGAGATTATTTTCTCCTTAGGCATGTATGTGTGTCACCAAGCTAAACATGATGCTTAAAAAAGTTCCTGCTACACAGGAAAAGAAGAAAAGTCCTGCAGCCCTGTGGCAACTAAAGTGACACCACCTTTTTTCTTGTCCCAGCCATGTTTGTAGTGATGGGCAAAGGGCTCCAAAATGTATCATGTGCTTTGCATTCTCCCATTACTTTGGATGCTGAGCAATCTTAACTCCTTTTAAAATTCAGTCTGTTGGCAGGAATCCTATCAATTTCAGCAAATCAGAAGGATTGTCATACTCCTTTAAGGGATGTTAAAAACCAGAAAAATGTAATTCCTTGCTTAGGTACAGATTTTTGGAAGAAACTAAAGTTCTCAATTATTCGGGATCCTTACACTGGGATTAAGGGAAGATTTTGTCCTGTGAGGGATTTTGTTAGCTCCTAAATCAATCACTGACTAAGGAGAAAATACTAAAGGGAAAAATGGATGGGAAAAAAGGATGTCTCTTAAAACCCTACAGTGTCTGTGATGAAGTAATCTCTGAAGGATAATTCAGTCCTTCCCACAGAAGTGCGGGGATTTCTGAACCACCTGCTTGTTCACTGCTGCCGAAGAGACAAATGGTTTCATCTCCTTCAGAATATGACTGAGAGGGTGGAGACCAAGTTAACATCATAGAAACATTTGATCATTTATTCATCTGGCTCTTCAGAAAAGTATATTTTGATCCCTCAGATTACTTGCTTATTATCACTAAGGAGAGGAAAATTTCTCCTTTATATACAGCAGGACAGCATACATATTCAAAGATGAGCAAGCTCTTTCGAAAAAGAGAGCAGAAAAAAAAACTACTAAAAGAACGAGAACATGAACACTGAGAATAGATTCAAACTTTGCTGAGTATGATACTTGCAATAATTTCATTTAGCACAATGTTTCATGTAACCTACCCTTACTCCAGTTTGAATCTGGAACCAGTCTACCAAGCTACACTGAATCTGATGAGCCTGAGAACCAACAGCTCGTGACATCAAGCAACATCCCACTGCAAAATCTTCAGTAAAACAGATACCTCATAACGCGAAGGAAAGAACAATAGTGCAGCACATGGGCCTTGTGCTCCTCTATTAGCACACTTACAGTAAACTAAACTCTTAAGTATTCACTGCACAGTGATCTGTGATTTCAGGAGATGTAACTTCATGCTCTGGATGGTCCCTTTCAATCTTCTTTCATTTTTGATGCCATCAGTTATTGCCTAGATGGTATGCAAAGCATCATACAAAAATGCTGACAAGTATCCTTGTTTCTTTTGTTCATGTAGCTACAATCCCGGTAATTGAGCCAAAACAAATGAAAGATCACAATCACAAGGCACATGATCTATCACATTTCACCTGCTTTCTTCTTCCTTAGCAGTTGTTGTTTACCATTTTCTAAGGTATCTTTTAGTGGTGGTATAGAAAAACAGGGCTTAAGTTAGCTTCTGTGCAGCAGTTTGTCGCAAGATGCATGAGTTGGTTCCCCAGGAGAAATCACAAAGACCCTGTGACCTATAGTCCCTGTTATAAGAAGGATTACTTACCTCTTTTTTGCAAGACAGCGGTCTCGTACACAGACCCTATCAATACGTAATTTAAAGCCAAATGCAGCTAAGACACATATAAGCAAAAAGGTAACTTTGCCACTCATTAGCGTAATTGTGAAAACCTGCACTCCAGGGGGATGAAACACCTTTTTAGGTGCCATGAGACAACCGATACTCACAAATGTTATGTTCCTATTAATATTTTTACTTTTAAAAAAAACAACAACCCAACAAACAAAAAAAAAACAGTTGCTCTTCATTAACTTTGAAGAACACGGGAAGAGCTGTTCAGAGTAGAAAATAACCCTACATACCAAAACATACAGCTAGAGAATTTCAAATTACACTCTGTACATAACCACCATTTAAGGGCTTAATAACTTTGAAAAGCTCAGCATCCTCTGGACTATAGAATGGATCATCTTTCTCCCATGGTCCAAGGGCATGACACAGCAGGTGATATTCTGTCCAAAATGTCAGGTGTACTTTGAGGGTTAGTCCCTTAGATGGTGCCACATCCAAGGGGTCTGTAAATTCAAAGGCAGTGAGGAGTTTCGAGACAGGTGTATGGGACTTTTATTTTTGTCCATTTCTGAGTCTTTCTTGCTGCATGAGCAGCTACACTATGGTAATTTGAAGCTATGAATTGTCCTTCTGTTACTCACACCTACATCTTCTGACAACCACATTAGCACTCACATCCTCATGTAAACAGACAACACTACAAATAATAGTCAATATACAGACAATAAGAAGGCTTAAATAAACCAACAGAGAAGGAATCATTTCATAAGGCACCAGAGTATTTATGTCTCTCTTGTCAGCAACATTCAAGTACCAATAAAAAAATATAATTCTTAAAGCATACATTAAGTATGCCAGTACAATTGCTAACTATTCACATTAATTGCTAATACAGATAAATATTTGCATCAGCAGATTCAACAGCAGGCACTGGCACTCAGGAATGCCAGAACAGAATACACGTAAAGCATACATAAAAACTCTGCTCAACAAGAAAAGATGAAAAATCCACTCTGGGGCACTGCAAAGGTTCCATCTCCATAGCAGAATAACCTGTTTGACAGGTCAGGTGGCTTCTTCAGGGAATAAGTGCCTTTTGCCAGTGTAAAAAGGACTGCTCTACCTGATTAAGAATTAGACAGGACAAGCTTAAAAGGGAGTCACGGCTAGGCCTCTGCAGCTGTGAAAACTGTGTGGCATGAGGCCCTGTAGCCAACAGCATGTGTACAGTGTAAGAGAAAACATAGGGAAGGGCATCCTTCTTGGCAGGATCATTGAGACTACTGTCCTTTCAAGTTCAGGATCCTGTTTCCAGGTGCAGCCAACTCAAAATGCTTGAAAAGGTATGAACCTCTTCCTCTCCTGACTACAACAGGCCACAATAATTTTCTGGACCTTTCAGCAATTAGCTTTGCAGTTTAATAAGAAAAAATGTGCTTTATTTGTATTTGGAACATGTTTAATTTCACCTTTGAATCACACGTTTCAGGCTTTTGTCTACTAGACGGTATCTATGACCTCTGGTTTCCTGTAGAAGTGGACTACAATCCATTCATACCTTAATCTGAGTGGCAATAAGCAAAACAGAGTTCCTGAAGTTAATATTTGTACAGTATTAGTCATTTATCTGCAAAGGCATTACAGTATGTTTACTTAACAGTGGCACTTTAAAGAAGCCTAGTTAGGACAGGTGTCCCTTCAGCCAGGTACTAATACCTCTAGAGTGTCAGTGTCTAGCACTAAAGAAGTAGTAAGGTTTCATATTTACACGGTTATTGGAAGGCAGCAGACACCATGAACATCAGCAAGGTCATTTGGTTTTGGGATGGTGGTGGCGGTGGGGAGAGCGTGTTTACCATGCAGTCTGCATGTGCCAACCCCTACATTTTGCCAAACATGGTGAATGCAACTGCACAACTGTAGTAGTGGAGGATCACTTTTGTGGATAGACTGAGAAAAACAAAACATGGCTCAACAGAAAGGGCTGGGATGTTAGGAAACTGGAACAGAAAGATCTTCCTAGTGAAAACCTTCTAAACCTAAATTTCCCCCATCACAGTGTCTACCTGAAAGGTGAGGTAGGCACTGTCTCTCAAATGAGAAACACGGTTGGCATTGATGTGCACTGCAGTACCACTGCTAAAGCCGCTGACATTGTAAATACAAAGGAGAAAATTGTTACAACTGCATAAGACCAGTTAAAACTCACTTCACTTAAGCAAGGATCACAGTCCAGTCCTGTTGGCTTACGCAAGGTTGGTAGCTTTTGTCAAATGACAGCCTTGAGTGGTAGGGAAAAATACCAGTCTGGAGGGAATAATATCCAACATAAATTGCGGTAATCTTTTTATAGTCTCTGTTAGTTAAAACAATTACTTTTTTCCCCACCTTCCTTCAGATTGAGAGATACAAACCATGCGTTCCAGAAGTAGCAGCACAGAAAGCCCAACCAGACCAAAGCTGAGCCAGCAAAGGCCAAAATACCACTATAAAGAAGAGGCTGGTTACAATGGGAGAGAAAACGTGCAAAGAAGGCAGAAGGAGGATGATATAGCCCAAGCCAGTACCATCCTAAGAAGCCCTAAGGGAGAGAAAAAACAAAGAAGTCCTTTCAAGAAAAGGGAGGATCTCTCCTGCGATGACTTGCTATTTCTTCTTAGTGTCCTCGAGGGTGAATTACAGGTGATTTATTGTCTTATTTTATATTCCAGATTAAAACATGCTTCTTCCCCTCATCCCAAATGACTGCAAACACACATGGCTTTCATGTTAACACTCTAATTTCATACAGAAGGACGAATATAAACTGCAAAGTACATAAAAACGCAAATCATAGTTATCAGCCAGAAAAGGTGATCTTTACACCACCCCTAAATGCAAATAAAATTTATTCATGACCTGTACCATATTAAAACCACTTATGGCCCACTGTGAAGAATCATGTAACTCTCAAAGTGGAGAACTCACAAGACTTTCCTTTCATGCTGCCCCATTCTAGGGTACTTTGAATACAAAGTATTTGTCATTGTAAGATGTATACAGAGAACATGTTAGAGACCTTTTAGATTTGTTACCTAATTATTTCTTATCTCCCCTCTCCTATGAAGTCATGAGCTTTACTCCCTGTAAATCAGTATGGGCCACATAACAAGTAGCAGCTCAACACCATTCTAACATCTTTTGCTAGGAAAATCAAAACAGCCATTTCACATAACAGGCAGCCTGAATGTTGCATGCCATTTAACCCACAAGACACTGGATTTTGAAGAATGAGCATTTTTCTTCCTGGAAAAGGGGCCAGCTGCCAAGTGGTAAATGATGCCTAATCATGTCAAGTGTAATTTCAGGAAGTGGGAGCCAGATTTCCAGTGAGCGAGAAGAATACTTCTGTGACAGGCTGACTGCACTGAAACAGTGATGGCTGCTTAAAACTGCTCACAGAGGGAACAGCAAACTCGCCAAAGTGGCTTAAATGGGTGTATCACAGAGTTGCAGAGTTTATTACCTAGACAGTAGGTAGGGTAGTACCTAGACAGTAGAACTGGGTAGTTCTATTCTTAACATATGTGTATATATTTACATAATAATACATACATGCTTAAGAGAACACACATGCAATACAAATATTTGATAGATGTACCAGTCTTGAGGGTAGATCCAATGCAAACTTCTACAGAACATTTCATTGTGAAAAACAGCAATTTCTGTGTTTCCAAAGCACTTCTATCCAGCTCACCTGCCCTTTCTTAATTTAGATTAAAATTCGGATGTCACACATTCCTCCAAAACAGTTCTCTTCCTCTCAGAAAAAGACATGCTTGCTTATATATATTTATGTTACGTAAACACACACAAATACACACTTTAATTCTAAAGACTTAAAACTGGAATGGAGTGAAATGAAAACCTGGAAAACGATGAGCTTGACATGAACATTTTAAATCACATCCGAAATTCTAAAGGAAGCATTGAAAATGAAAAATGCAAGTAATTTTTTATTCCTGATTTTCCACCTCCTGTAACGCCAAGTCAAATCTCTGAGGATCAGCTGTCAATCCAACTAATATTGTTTCAGTTAGTTACCATTATTCTCCTATTCCAGAACATTTAAGATGCACAAAGATCACTCTTCTAATTTTTTTTTTGCAATGATAAGGATTACAGAGATTATATTTTTTTTTAAACACAGTCACAAATAGCAATACAGAAGCGCTCCAGCCAGTTATCCTTTCCTGATGCATCCCTCTGATTTCCCCTCTTCCTATTCTACCCATCTAGTATAAGCACGTACCTGTTTTTAACTGAGACCACTGCAGACAGTGGATGTTTGTGACACTTCATGTAATGATGCCACCGTAACAGAGGCAGCCTCTACAACCAGAGGATGCAGGAAAAAAAGGGAAGGAGGTGACCTAAACCAGTTCCTCCCTATCCCCCATCCCCCATCCCAGTACAAACATTCACTCAATCACATATTCTCAAGCACATTATCATTAGAAGTGGGACTTTGAGACAATTAGCACGATATTTGCAACAGGTATTCTGTTGCCTCCAACTTAACATCCAGAAGCTAGTAACTTTCCAGCAAAGAATCATTCTTGGTGGTTAGTTGGGATTTTTTTTGGTTTTGGTGTTTTGTTTGTTTGTGTAGTTTGTTTGAGGGTTTTCTTTTGGAGTTTGGGGGTTTTGTTTTGGGTTGTTTATAGAGAAAAGAGAATCTATACATCATTTTAAATATTGCAGATATCTACAGCATGTTTCTCCAGCATAGACTTAGACAGCAATACTGTATGATAAGAAGAAGATACGTGCACCTGCCAACTCAGGCTTTAGTTTCTGAAATACATACACAGAAGAACATCCTGAGAATGTACCTGAGAACATATTGTACCTACTCTTTGGCAACAGGATATCTTGATTAAGACTGAGGAAACAAATGCAGTGACATTCAAAAATTTTCTATATACTATATCACAGTATCACAGTATGTTAGAGATTGGAAGGGACCTCAAAAGATCATCTAGTCCAATCCCCCTGCCGGAGCAGGAACACCTAGATAATGTTACACAGGAATGTGTCCAGGCGGGTTTTGAATGTCTCCAGGGAAGGAGACTCCACAACCTCCCTGGGCAGCCTGTTCCAGTGTTCCGTCACCCCCACTGAGAAGAAGTTTCTTCTCAAGTTTAAGTGGAACCTCTTGTGTTCCAGTTTGTACCCATTACCCCTTGTCCTATCATTGTTTGCCACTGAGTAGAGCCTGGCTCCATCCTCGTGACATTCCCCCTTTATATATTTATATACACTAATAAGGTCACCCCTCAGTCTCCTCTTCTCTAAACTATAGAGACCCAGCTCCCTCAGTCTTTCCTCATAAGGGAGATGCTCCACTCCCTTAATCATCTTTGTTGCCCTGCGCTGGACTCTCTCCAGCAGGTCCCTGTCCTTCTTGAACTGAGGGGCCCAGAACTGGACACAATATTCCAGATGGGGTCTCACCAGGGCAGAGTACAGGGGAAGGAGGACCTCTCTCGACCTACTAACCACCCCCCTTCTAATACACCCCAGGATGCCATTGGCCTTCTTGGCCACAAGGGCACAGTGTTGGCTCATGGTCATCCTGTCGTCCACTAGGACCCCCAGGTCCCTCTCCCCTACACTGCTCTCTAACAGGTCGTTCCCCAACCTATACTGGAACCTGGGGTTGTTCCTGCCCAGATGCAGGACTCTACACTTTCCCTTGTTATATACTACATAATTTTACGAAACCAGATTAACACCACCTTCTCTTAATCATTACCTTTTAAAATGCCTTTTTTTAGCATGCGCTTAAAAATTGAGAATACCCTACAGCAGTCACGTCCAAAAAACTTGATGCTGCAAGGTTGCTTATTACCCCAGGACACATACATGAGCATGTGTACTCCTATATGTCTATAAATACATACGGCATGGTCTCACACATGCATTCACATGTATACATACATGCACACAGGACTCCACAGACAGCTTAAAAAGCAATTACTAATCTTTTAAAGGACTGCCATCATTGCACGGCTTTGGGATGCGTGTTGCAAACAGTCACATCCTCCCAAGACCGCACACCTCACTACGTTCATCACTAAAGCAAGCTCAGTGTAACAACAGATGACCACAGGCAAGTTTGAAGTACAGAAGCTACCCTTTCACCCAGAATTTCAAAATGTGAAACACTTCCAGGAGTCAGGAACCACCCTAACATCTTGAAGTAGCAATTTAAAATCAGCTTCTACTACTGTAAGACACACCTCGCCCTGAATTTTTGTTGTGAATGCCACACCCTGGTCCAGAAACAGCAATACGATCTGATCACTAAGAAAGTACTGAGGCATCGATGAGGGTTCTGAAGGTGTTGGAGTTTATGCAGAACTAATAAAATACAAAGACCAATACTTCCCTCATGCTATTTGTCTGTCTTCATGTTACTATTTTACGTACACAACATTCTTTAGAAAGGTTTTAAGTTTTCTTAAAATCAAAAGCATAACGCTAAACCATAAATACATGTATACAGTTTAACAAAACAAAACCTTACTTTGTGTTTCTGCAGGCTCAAGATGAAGTTATAAGAGTACTTCAGGCTGAAAAAATCGACTTGGCTTTGTCTGAAGCACAATATGGCTTCGTTACTCCAAAGAAGGTGTTAGAAGCCCTTCAGAGAGATGCTATTCAAACAAAGGCTGACCAATGGCAAGAAGATATCTACGCAAAGCCTATGGGAGAGGTATGATTATATAATTGATATTTAACCACAGTTCTCACCAAATTCAACAGAAAATACCTCACTGACTTCAGGGGAAGATCGAGAATCTAACATGAGTGTGATAGCAAAGTCCAGGGTCAGGTGGGGTCCCTAATAAAAAAAAAAAAGTATCTAATGATCCTCATTTACACTGCACAAGAAGGCTTTAAACACAAACATATGTGATTTTGTGTAACTCAGACTTTGATCATCAGCCTTACGTTTTTGACAGCATCTTCTTCTTTCTTCCTCCTTCCTGCCAGCCACATTTACAATCCATACAAACAGATACCTCCCTATTTATCTCATTCCGCACATCTTACCAACGTCTGCTAAGGGCCCACTCAGCAGTAACAGCACAACTGTCTGTCTATTTTCACATGTACCAGCTCCCACTGGTTCTGGGAGAGGTACAGGTATACCTGCTTGGTCTGAGTAGTTACTGTAATAAGCTGTCACTAGAAGCTTCATCCAGGCAAAAATATAAAGTAATTTTTGGTTTAATTACACTGCAGCAGCAGCCATACTTTCTGAACAATGTTAACTGAATTTCTGGACTGCAGAGCAAACGCACTCGATACTCAAATCCCTTCATGTCAGTATATGTGGGTTTTTTTCACAAGTAACTGTCTACTCTTGATTTTAAATAAGCATGTTTTAATATGCTGCTCAGTATAAATAATCATGAAAGTAAAACTAGTAATTTTGAATAAAATTCTTCTACGAAATGTTTTCCAATCATTCTGAACAGACATGTACCTAAGGATATAGAGTTCATTTCAGAGAAAATGATGTCAGGCAAAAGGTCAACAGTCATTTCAGAAGCTCAAAGGTTAAATCTCTGGCTATAATCTGAAACAGATGAAGCTCAACTGTAGTGGTTAATTTATTTTAGATTATTGTGGCATTATGTCACAGAAACTTTGAGCAAAAATGGAAATGATCTGAGGTCTGATAAAGATTGAAAATGTAAGTTCAGTCTGTTACTTTACATAAGTTTATACACACTTTTTCCTTCTTACATTTCATGGCAGAGAAAGGATTTCTAACACCACGGGTTCTGTAGTTCCAAAGAGCAACTGAAAGGCTAGAAGGACCACTGACACTTTGCACATCTTGGTAAACCAAAGGATGCCATAATTGCCAGGCATTCAGTTTCAAAATCCCCCCAGATTATTTTAGAGATCCATTTAGGTTTTGTTTAGACTTTTCAATAGTTTATAGAAACAAAGGGAGAGGTGGAACCAGCCACAAAGTATGGGAATGGGCCATTTAAATTCTCCCTTTGCAACCAAGACAGCATACCTCTGTATCTGCCTACAAAATCTCTGCCGATCTAGGTCCTCTAGACTACGTGTCTCACCCTTGACAATTTAGTCTTGTAGCCCTGAATACAGAGCATCTTCTCAAAACTCAATTGAAAACACAGTGAATTTCAAAGAACATCTGTAAGACTACTGGCCCTCTAACGTTCTCCTCCAACTCACTCACCTATCCCAAACTTTAGGAAGTTTCTCGGCCAGTTTGGCTAAGAATGTAGTGGGAAAACATGGTGATTGGACAGCTTGACTCACTAGGAACAGGATTCATAGGTGCAGAAATGTAGCAAAAGAGAAAGCAGTAGTAACATATCTCCCTCTGCAAAACCTGAGTGTGACAGCTCAAAACCCTGGCTATGAGATTTTTTTTTTTTTTTTAAAGCAGAGGGGTTTTGCAGCCAAATTTGCTGTACAGCTATTTCTTTCTGCAACCTAACAAATGCCAGATAAGCGCTCTTTTGTTCCTCACTACTGAGGATTCAATAAATTGTTTTATGCTTAAAGGGGCATAAAAGAAAAGAAACACTTTTAGTTTGGTTTGCTTCACTGACACAAAGGCCTGAAAAGGTTTTTCATCATTGCATGGTTTATAAATTCAGACCAAGTCAGTTATTCATGATAAAAATCTAGCTTCAGATCAATTGCCACTTCTCTTGAAGAGAAAACAAACTGTATTCGACATTCTAGGAAATACAGAATAACAGCATAAGGACGATTTTCCCAGATTCAAAAATAAACAAATAAATGTTTATAAAGAATTAATTAAGAAAAAAAACACTCAGAGAAGGTGACGCAGAAGAAGAGATATAAAGAAGAAGATACTGCAGAATTTATGGTGTCTTTTTCTCATATTTCAAACTTGGTGGAATTAGAAAGCCAATTCTGGCTTCTAACTCTCCCCCGCTTCCAATAACACAGTCAAAGATAAAAAAATATGGTGTTTCAAAGATAAAAAAATATGGTGTTTCACTGTTTGAAATGTGATGAAAAATACCTCCTACCACTTTGAGAACTCTAAAAGCAGCAAAACCAAAGGAAAACCAACATTGTGCATCCATCAGGGATAATTCAAAACTGAATCCAAAAAGCCTAGTGCCAGTCAGCTTGGGAGAAGATGTATCCTCACCCGCCTTTTAACAGTCTACCTGATTACACAGGAACTGCTCCCACAATGTCCAGTAATCCTAAACTCAGAATTATACATTTATAAACAATGTCTGTGAAGCTATTGACAGGAATAACACTTTACTGAACTTTGGATAAAGAAATGTAACTAAACTGGATTTTATTCTGGCACAATACCAAAACAGTCAAGAAAGAGAAAAACCAAACAGTTCAGTTCCAACACAATGGATATGAGACATACCACCCTAGTCTGACTTCAGATACAAGTTGGTGGCAAAAAACATTTAAAGAATTACATTCCCGTGAATTTTTAGCTTGCTGAACTATTCACAGTTACGTAAGACCATGACTCTAATTTTCCATTGTATTGGACAGTATGTTCAAGTATTAATTCTAGCAAAATGCCCATATGGTTACCAAGAGCAAAACAACAAAGCACTTAATTACGATTTTATCACTTTAATTTTCAACAGAAGACATTTATACTGATGCTTATTAGCACTCTGTGGTTTTTAGCCAAGAACTGTATAGCTGAGTAAATGTGTGCACACACATATAAAAGGGTATTTCAAGGGCAGATTTAGCATTTGGACAGAGTAATTTGAGGAACCAGGAGCTGCTGGAGACTGCTCCTGTGTGAGGATCATGCACTAGCAGGGGTTCACACGACTCCTCTCTCTTCTCTGCTGGATCCATGGGAGTTAGCCACAAGGTCTCACAGGGAAAATGCAAGAGTCAAATTTGCTCCCCAGGGAAGTGCCCTTACTTCCAGAAGGACACAAGACAGCTTCCAAACCAATCACTCAGAAGTGCAGCAACCCTGTACCAGACTCTGCTCTGCTTGGTCCTGCAGGGAGGGAGAGGCATGCTGCACAACAACACACACAAGTGTCACAAAGCCAAATGCCCATGCCCATTATGCATGCCCATAGAATCATAGAATAGTTAGGGTTGGAAAGGACCCCCCTGCCACAGGCAAGGACACCTCACACTAAACCATGTCACCCAAGGCTTGTCCATGTCCAGCCCAGCCTTGAGCACTGCCAGGGATGGAGCATTCACAGCTTCCCTGGGCAACCCATTCCAGTGCCTCACCACCCTCACAGTAAAGAACTTCCTCCTTATACCCAATCTAAACTTTCCCTGTTTAAGTTTGAACCCATTACTCCTTGTCCTAGCACTACAGTCTGATGTAGGACTTACTGCCTCTCTAATTCTTTTCTCTATCACCCAACAGTACCACGAGACAGGCCCAGTACCTCTTCCTTTTTTTTCCTAAGTGGCATCTCAAGCTTTCACTCTGCACCTTGTACCTGCCCAGCCACAACACCCACATGCCAGCTGTGAATGGTCATGGTAGAACTGATTTGACAGCGCTCTTAAAAAGAAAACCTAAATGCAGCTTCTGATCTGAGCAACAGGAGAAAACTGCAAACATGGAAACTGCTTTAATGCAGCAGCTTAGTTTCTTGCCTTTCTAAGCCCTTCATGTTAGCAGGCATTCCCAGGGCACTACTGTTCTACCCATTTTCAAATTCCTCTTTCCACATCCCTGTCTTGAATACACACTTCACCCACTCGAAATACCAGTTTGTGATCCAAACTGTTTATTTCAACTCTAACAAAAGGACAACTCTGAAATGAAAAGAACTGGCATTCATCCTTGAGAAATGCAAAACCAAAAACCTGGAGTTACTATATTTCTTCTTGCATACATGCTGCTTGGATTACTGCTTGAATTTACCTCTTGCAGCCATTCAACAATACTCCAGAGCAAACAAAGTATACTGAACCCAAAAGATACTGTTGGCAAATCTCACATCCTTCACACCCAACATGGCAGAAGAAGGACTATTTTCTATTTAGTTAATATGTTTGTGTTGATGACCAGCCCTCACCTCCATCAGGCTTTTATATGTTTGATAAGAGGAGTAATTTGATTTATTCCTGTAGCCAGAAATTTCAGTGTTTTCTTATGACAGCAATTTACACATCCCATCAGATTTTTACATATATTTTTGAAGTGGTGGTTCAGTACATTCAAATGCACCACTTCCCTTTCTTTAACCCATCCACACAGACTGCCTGCCAGATGAAATCAGAAGTTCACACCTTTGCCTTCTTCCCCACCTGACATCGCACTGATGGCTGACACCAGCAAGCAGTATTATGCAAGGCTGATGCCCAGTTCATATCCACCTAAGCAAGTGAGGGCCATAACTGCCAGCAGCACTGCATTGGAATTGTATAAAATACACAGGCAGCAGGTTGCTTTCCAAAACCAGCACATATTCACCTGACAGCACGACCTCTAAAGGGACAATGATCAGAAACTCAGGTGATGATGCTTCATGCATCTGTGCAACAGCTGTTCCAAAATATCCTCAAAAATCTTAGTGGGGAGGAAGGTTGATTAAAAAACCCTGATTTTTTTTTCTCTTTCTGGTAAGCTAGTAACTGAGCAAAATATTTCAAATTCTGAAATTTCCACTTCTGGGGGAATAAAGGAGAGTGTGGAGAAATTAAAAATGGCCAGTCTTCTTCAACCTGACCTTTTATGGCAATTCAGTTTTCAACCTCTGTAGAAGACATAGAAAACACAGCCAAGAGATTACTGCATAAGGCAGCACTTGCTGAGAAAGCTTGCATATGCAAGGGTTTAGGTAAGAAATGTTTTCCCAAGAGAGGCCCTACTTTAGGATCACAGTTCCAGAAAGCACTGACCATGCTGGTGTCAAAGGAGGCAAATCATCAGTGAACAAGGTGGAAAAAAAAACTTAACAATCTGCTGTAAGTGCAGCACAAAGGCAAAAAGGAGTGTAGTAAGTTTCTTTCCATTTTTTGATCATGCATGAAATAAGCTATGTCATAACCAAAACCACACTCTCTAATATCATAAACAGAAAAAACAGGCAATTTCCAAACTGTTCTCATTTCTGTTGGAATATTTGGGACTCAAACCATCTTCAAAGACCTGTCAATAGGTCCTTTTTCCTTAGTCATAGCAGTGTCACCAAAAAAAGTTAACAGTGATTTAGGAGAAGCATAAGAGAATATATAAAGCTTAAAAAGAAGCTGAGGTAAGCAGGGGGAGACTCAGAAGCCCATGCAGAAATTGACTATATTCTCACTAATTCAAGAAACTCATGTTTAAGTATTCCAGCTCTTCCTGTCATCACTTCTATCGGCCAAACTGTGAATAAACATGAGGAAAAGATAATCAATCATACTTCTTGGAATTAAACTGTCCAAAATAAGAAGCGGCTCTCAGAAGTGTTCTTGTGTTCTCAAGTGTTTCTTGCGGCACATGTAATTCCTTGTTGGGGAAACATCAGAGAACCAGAACCAGCCTTGCTTCCCACACTGCCCATTTGTGAATTCTTTCCTATTAATAGGATGAAGCACTGCAAAGCAGCTTGACCTACTGGGGTAGACTGTGGTTAAGAGGAGTCACTGGGCTTTGAACTCAAAATTTCTCTTTTCCAAAAAAGAGATACAAAGATTCCTGTGTTGACCTCATAAGGGAGGCTGACTCCACAGGGGAAGGGGCAGGGAACAAAGCTTCTCATAAATACAGATTCTTTCCCAGTCTTCAGATTTCTTGTAGTGATCCCTCCTGAAATCAGGATTAGATCACTAATGTCTACGAAGGAAAACCCCTTTTGGTTTCATACATACGTAAGTTGCATAACATGTTGCATAACATACTGAATTCTTAAAATACTGTGTAAGATAATCCTCAGAATGACAGTTTTCTCTCAGTTTCTGGAGATCACTTTGTTTAGTAGTGTAACTCCAGTGAACAGTTATGACAGTACGTCTGTGGTTTAAAAAAACTAAAAATGATTACCAAAACCTAAAATAGATCGTTAAGTTGAACTATAATATTATTTAGAAGCTCAGAAGAAACCCTTGGGGGAGGGAATTTGATGCTAAAAATACCATCGGCAAAGCAAACCCCTTTACAAATATTTCAAAATTTAGTAGTTACTTATTCCAGGAACTCAAAGCCATGCTCAGAGTAAGTACAGGAGACAGCACAGTTTTCCATTCTTGATTCTATCACACATTTACTGTGAAACTGCTTTTTGACCTACCTATCTTACAAAGACAATTCAATGCTCTCATTTCTAGACAGATACAAATGAGGAGCTATTTCTATTCAACCAAAGATCAGTCACCTACTGTGTGAAGCAGAGGCTTCTTCTGTCAAGACCTCAACCACAGTTATCAATGAGTAAAGCATAGTCCTGGGAACAGTAATTGTTAATTAGTAGCTGTTGAGGATCAGTCATGGCAGGGAGAGAAACAGAATGTGACTGGAAGAAACAGAATGTGACTGAGGATCCTGCAGAACAGTACCTTATTATTTTTCTAATTTGTCAGAATTAAACTGACAGAAATAAATAACCCCTTCTAGAGCTTATTTCCAAAGATACTACAGGACCTGGCCAAGAGGCTATTAAATGCATTTTAAATTACTAAGGGTCTCTCAAAATCTTTCATTAATGAAAGTCTGAACAAGTAAGAGTTTCAAAAAAACTTCAGGAGTTTTTCCTTTTTTTGTAGCTTGATAAAGTTGTGGAGAAACAGAAAGAAACTCACAAACGAATGCTGGAACAACTTCTCATGGTAGAAAAATCACACAAACAGGCATTGTATGAACTAGAGGAAGAAAAGAGGAAGCACAGCAAATACATGGAAAAAAGTGATGAGCTCACGAATTTGCTGGAACAAGAATGTAAAAGGTAAGGTTACCTACAATTTAACGTTATGTCTAAGGATCTGTGTGCTTTCTTATTCTGCATCCACTAAAACTCAGAAATATCTGCGGAGATATATTTTGAGAGATTACTTTTTTTGTGAAAATATGACTAATCCTATGCAACAGTAGTGACTAACCTCTATCAGGAGGTGAGGTAGGTCGAACGGTTGGCAGATTCTTCAGTGCTGTGGTGCCTGACAACACTGTAGGTTGCACTACAGAGAATACAGGGAGATACGCAAATGCATAAAGTTATAACCGACATAAAGCATGTGAACCCTTCAGCATGTTTAAGAGTACATTATAGTATATAAGTATATAGTATACAGTATATAAGTAACAAAATATTAAACCAGTCTCTGATGGCAGAGGAAAAAGACATGAGGAAAAGTAAAAGGTGTTTAGACAGACCATAGAAATTCAGAGAGAGGAAGCAAAGGCAGAGGATAACTTACACAAAGCTTTGAAAATAAGAACATCATAAAGTTCTCACCTCAGGACTGGCATAAAAACCACCAATCCAACTTTATTTTTAGTGTAATCTAAAAGTGACACAGCTTGTTTAAGCACAGTGTGAGAGCTTCAATACCAATTCTCAAAAGGAGGATTAAGAAAAATTTGACATCATTTACTATCTTTAAAAAAAGCCACTTTAACCCGTGGCTTCTCTAAATCTGCAGGAAAACTGAACACATCCTAAGGAGAATAAAAAAAATATCTAACAACATTTCCTATTCCCTGGTTAGATAACCCAGAAGATAGGAGAATATTGTCTCAGTTTCCTTTTGCTTAGGAACAGATGGAAATGTTTGGGTGTGAGAACACCAAGCCTATTCTAAACTCACATTATGCATAGATAATTCTTTCTCTGCTTCACCTGTGTAACATCACGTTCCATGTATTTTGGCAGTGCTCACCCTTCGCTCTATACCATTCTCCTGCAGGTCTATCAAAGACAGCACATATGCTTCCCACTGAGTACACTGCTGTATTTATGGTTTTTAATTAAAGAGGCCAGGGAAGACAACCTTTTGCTTCTCAGAAAAACGTACACACATGCAGGCAAGCACAGGCACACACAGAGAAGCACATACAAAGCCCCCCATAAGGCACAGAACTGATTTTTTTTCATTAAGAACTGTTTTATGAAACATCATCATATCAGGGATCAAACCCTGAGATAAATAGAAGTTCTCATCTCTGCAGTTCTTTTCTCAAAACCCACAAGACACTCTTCTCTTAAGAGACAGAGCTAAACAACTACAGTTGCTAAAAGTGGCAAAATGTTACATCAGACACCTGTGCTCACACAGCATGAAAAGCTGCACAGAAGGAAACACTAAGCATCAGAGTCCCCAGATTTTTTTTTCTTGTGAAAACAGGGTTAGAGACAGGATTAAACCTCTCTTCCCTGCCTCTCCTCCACATCCCCCCCAAGACGGTAAAGTATTTATCACTATCTGCAACATTTAGTCTATCTGCCTAGAAAAGGGGGGGAAGGAAGGGAGGTGGGAATAGTGAGGTGCCTAATGAGACCTTAGAGGATGTAGTAATAGATTTCAGATTACGTCTCAATTTTTTTTGTATTTTCTTTGGAGGATGCATTTAATGTGGAAAACCTTAAGGGTGTGTGATGTCACATGTTGAGTTGATTCCAAAACGTTTGCCAAGTAATGTCACCATCAAGAGCTCCACGCAATTGCCTGCCATAACAAAAAAGAAACAACCAAGGGAAAAAAAAACAAACAACCCCACACCAAAACAGCCCCCCCCCCCAAAAAAAACAAACTCACAACCAAAAACCAGGCACTCAGCAAGTTAAGGCACAGGGCGCAGCAACTTCTACATTAGGCTGCCTGACTTCACATTCAGAACACACACACCCCACCCCCCTCCCCCCCACCATACTAAGGGAAGTGACCTTTTTTTCCATTTCAAAAAACCTTAGTCCAAATCTTCTCAGGGTGTGAATTTTTGCATTTGGATTAAGAACAAATGGAACTCTGCCAAAAGTCTCATACATGAAGCAGTGACAAATTAATTTTGCTTTCTTCCATTAAACAACAACAACAAAAAAAACAAACAAACAGAAAAGCAGTAAGTATTCATCAATAAACTTTTCTTTTTTTTTTCAGCCAGAAGCAGTATTCTCTTCTAAGTGTGGAATGGTATATAGCAATCCCAACAATATTTCAGTTTCAAAGCAGAATCCTAAACTTCCTATTCAGTTAGTCAAAAAAGTGTCTTGCTTTTATGTAAGACCAAGGTTACAGCCAGTGTATGCTAAACTTATCCTTCAGGAATATAGAATGCATACAAGCCAAACAAGGTATCTGAATAGTATGTGATTATGTGATCAAAATGAAAAATAAAAACTCAGATGCTGTGGGAGAGTGATGCTGAAGCACTGAAAACTACTCATGACAGCAAGAATAAACTATCTGTCAGCTCCAACTCTTACATATGACTGAATATATTTTCAAATAAGGCAGAGAGAAAGCATTTCCCTTTTCTTACCTATGTGCTCAATAAAAGCAGAACTGAAGAATTCTTAACTGAAAATTTTAGTGATGAACTAATTAATCTGATGATCCATGGTTTAAAAAAAACTAGACAAGCCTCTATAAGGGCTTGCTGCTGCCTTCCTCCCACCATACATGACATTTCTCATTAAGAGTGTTACAAAAACATGTTTGAATCCTGCAAAATATCAGCAGCCTTCACTGACAGAAAAAAAACAAAAACAAAAACAAACCAACAAACTCTTAATCATTTGAGAATCCCTTTGACTTCACAGCGAAGCAAAAAGACTAAGGTTGGCCTCCGCAATTGTACATTGCCAGTTTGGGGAGTTTAAGCTTATGGCAGGACTAGTGACAGCTTTCTAGAGATGGGAACTGGATTAGCATTTAATGTTAGCTCTTTAGGCATTTCAAGCATTTTTCTTGTTGCCAGCTAAAATTAATCCTCCATAGTCTTGCAGTAGTTGAGAGACAAATATTGGTCTTCCAAACTGAAAAGAATTTCAATACTTAGCAGCAGACATTTACCAGTAGAAGAATGATAAAACCATGCTACTATCATTACATTTACTCATCTTCAGTCATATGTACTTTTGAAGCATGGAGCCACTGACTAACCTGTCAGATAAGACACAGTTTTGCAGAGAAAAGGGGGTCAATGGACAATGACTGGATAAGGTTTTCCCTGCACTTCAACCTGAAGCATACTCCGTATGTGTGCAGATCAGACAGGAACAGAGACAAACTACATGTGCAAGGTAGTATACTAGCCCAAGACTACTGAAGTCTAGAAGTGAAAATTTTACTGTACTGCTGAAGCCTACAAAAATAGCAGCACCAAAACTCACAAGTACATAGAAAAATTCCAGAAGCTAGATACAGAGACTACTAAAATCACCCAAAGAACCAGAGCATAAAAGCCATTAAGTTTGCCCAGAAGCTCTTGCATTTCATGGGACTGGGAGATAGAGGGCAGGATTAAGGACTAGGAAGAACACTCAGTTCAGAATCAAATGCAGATCCACTGTACCTTCCCTGAGGATGTACTCATTCATCCAAATATATTTATCTACACTCAATATTTTTGTTGTACAGTTAAACAATAAAAGCTGCCGGTTTAGAAAACATTTTACAAAGCTAAAATATGAAACTAGAAAGTTTTCCAGATATGCATGCTCCCAGTTTGAAAACACATGCCATATACATACAAGTATTTATGTGTTTACATATCACTCTCCACCCCACACATGCACAAAAAGAAACTAAAAAATAAAACATTAAAATGATCAGCACTTACACAGCCCTGTTCCCCTGCAAATCTCAAACAGTTTTACATGTTACCTAAGCACAGTTATTCTCCATTTTCTGAATACTGGAAGGAAATGAAGGTATGAGAGGAAGAAATAATTTACAGGTACCTGAGGGTTAAAAGGGAGGAAAGGAAGTAATCTCCCAATGCACAGCTGTGTCTCATCATCAAACTTTCTATATACTATATAGACTCTCAACTGTACAAAGGGTAAAGCTTTATTATGAAGATACACTAGTTCAACAAGGGAATGTTCAATAGAACAGGAAAAATACAGCTGATTAGCAATAATAATAAGCAATGTAAACATATTTTCAAAGGTGGTTATGATAAATGTTGCCCACAGGAATTCAAATGTTAGCACAAAAAATCTGCAGGTTGGTATAACAGCAACTAATAAGATCCTTAGTTTCAGGATCACCTACTAAGATGAGGGTTTTTTTCCACAGGGAGGAAAGCAATCACAAGTTTTTGCTTTAGCTCTGACTTCACACTCAAAAAGGTCCTATAAAGAACCTAGTCCAAAGAAGAAAACACAACTGTTTACATATAAGATGATCCTAACATTTTCTAAAAGGAAATTTACTCCTTATGCTCTAAACAGATGGAAAAAAGCTAAGTCAGCCAGCCAAACTATTCCACTGTATCAGACATTTCTTCTTAAAACATAAAGGGCATTTTCATCGGAGGAGTCACTGTTCACCAAGCAGAAAAAAAAAAAGGAACCTAACCTGCAGAAGTCTCACAACTCTAGCCTTTATCATCTAACAAAACACTGTGCTTGTTGCTCCAACTGCTGCCCCTCATCAAGTTCAGCCAGTTAAGATGATAATCTGTTGAGTGATACAGGTTAGAAGGGATCTCTGGAGGTCTCCAGCATAACCTGCCGAGTGCAGGGCTAACTTCACACTCAGATCAGGTTGCTCAGACCCTGCCCAGCTGACTACTGAAGATCCCCAAGGAACAGTGATTCTGCTGGCTACCAGGGCTCCTGATGCAGTCTTTGCCATACTCACCAGAAGACCCTTTCCCTCAGTTTTTCATGGTAAGCATCATTCTGGTTTGGCTTATGTCCCATGTTCAACTGAAACTGCTCTCATTAAAAGCCCAATAACTTCCCTTCTGGCAAACCTCTGAATCTCATCCATCTTCACTGTCTCCGATCTTTTGGCTGCCTTGGAGACAAAAGAGCTTTCAGTACTTCCTTGCCATCTTACCCACATCGTTCCTGTGACTCCAGCTGGATTCATTTCTCTAGGAGTTTCAACACTGTACTCCGAGTCAGAAACCTCTCATTGCCCACCTCTGCTCTGTCCATAAGACCTCATAAGTATTATTCTTTAGGTCTCTTCTTTATCCCTTCACTCTCTGTGCTTCTCAAAGAAATTCAAAGCCAGTCATCATCTCTATGATAATGACTCAAGACTACCCCAATCACCACTACCCCAGCAACCTGCCATCATCCCCAGCTCATGAGACCAGAAGGTTACTCAGTCTTTCATCCGCCTGACCATGGCTTCATCTCTAAAATTCTCTAATACCTCAGATTTTAAAACTGGGATTACAAAATGTCGTGGTTTAAACCCAGTCAGGTAGCTTGTTCACTCACTCCCAGTGAGTGGTGCCGAGCTGACAACAATCGAGGTCCTGTCCGTCTCCCCCCCGCCTCCCCGCACCGGGGCTCTCCCCTTCCCCGCTCCCGGAGGAACGGGGAGGAGGATCGAGAGAGTGCAACTCCTACGGGTTGAGACAAAAACAGTCCAGCAACAAATCACCACCGCTACTATCAGCTAAAACAATGATAAGGGAAAATAACAAGGGAAGAGAATACGATACCACCGGCCAAGAAAACGAGTTCCATTCGGAAGCCCCTGTCCTTCCGGGTAACTCCCAGTCACCCCTCACCCCGGGCATGATGTGCTGTGGTATGGAATACCTCCCTGGCTAGCCCGGGTCAGGCGCCCCGTCTCTGCTTCCTCACAGCCTCCCCTCCTCCCTGGCAGAGCATGAGCCTCACAGAGTCCTTGGTCAGGGTAAACATCACTTAGCAACAACCGAAAACATTGGCTTCACCAACACTGTTCTCAAGCTGGAAGTCAAAACACAGCACTGCACCAGTTAACACAAAGGAAAAACATGACTGCTACTGCGGAACCCAGGACATTATCCACCCCTTATTCCATACCATTCACGTCGTGCTCAGATCCCACATTTTCAATACACCATCGCTCTCCCACATATATACATCCATATACATACAGACCAAGAGGAAAAAAATCATTTTCTTAGTGCATGGACCAATCCCTATAATGCTGCCAAGTCCATTCGGTCCATGATGTTCAAAGTTCATTCTCTGTTGGGATGATGGTTGGAGGGAAGTCAGGGCCAGTCGCTGGTGACCTGGAGACATCTAGTTGATGGGCTATAAAAGCATTACACAGCAGGCAACAGCATACAACTGAGTTCACTGGCTGTTTTCCCCTAAAATCAAATCCCCTTGAGGTATACATCGGACTTCCCCATCTTCCCGCATTACCCACCAAGTATATCCAGGTCCCTGAGCAAAAGCAATCCCACGAGTGGGTTTGCCTTTACCTGAAGCAGGAATAACCCAGACTGTCTTCCCCAGTAAATTCTACATATGCACCACGGGAACTTTGTCCCCCTCTACAATATGTAAAAGTTCTGACTGGGCTGGGCCAGCCCTGTTGGCAGATCCTCTGGTGTTGACCAACCAGGTGGCCTTTGGTAAGTGTGTATCCCAATGCTTGAAAGTTCCCCCACCCATTGCTCTCAGTGTAGTTTTTAACAGCCCATTGTACCGTTCGATTTTCCCAGAGGCTGGTGCATGGTAGGGGATGTGATATACCCACTCAATGCCATGCTCTTTGGCCCAAATATCTATAAGGTTATTCCGGAAATGAGTCCCATTGTCTGACTCAATTCTCTCTGGGGTGCCGTGTCGCCACAAAATCTGTTTCTCAAGGCCCAGGATAGTGTTCTGGGCAGTGGCATGGGGCACAGAGTATGTTTCCAGCCACCCAGTGGTTGCTTCCACCATGGTAAGCACATGGCACTTCCCTTGGCGGGTTGGTGGCAGTGTGATATAGTCAATCTGCCAGGCCTCCCCATATTTATACTTCAACCATCGTCCTCCATACCAAAGAGGCCTTAACCGCTTGGCTTGTTTAATTGCAGCACATGTTTCACACTCATGAATAACCTGGGCAATAGTGTCCATTGTGAAGTCCACCCCTCGGTCACGGGCCCATCTATATGTTGCATCTCTGCCCTGATGGCCTGAAGTGTCATGGGCGCACCGGGCCAAAAATAATTCACCTTTACGTTGCCAATCTAAGTCCATCTGAGCCACTTCAATCTTAGCCGCTTTATCCACTTGTTGGTTGCTCTGGTGTTCCTCAATGGCCCGACTCTTGGGTACATGGGCATCTACATGACATACCTTCACCACCAGGTTCTGCACCCGGGCAGCAATATCTTTCCACAGTGCAGCAGCCCAGATGGGTTTACCTCTGTGTTGCCAGTTGCTCTGCTTCCATTGCTTCAAACATCCCCACAGGGCATTTGCCACCATCCTTGAGTCAGTATAGAGGTAAAGTACTGGCCACTTTTCTCGTTCAGCAATGTCCAGGGCCAGCTGGATGGCTTTCACCTCGGCAAACTGACTCGATTCACCCTCTCCGTCAGCAGTTTCTGCAACTTGTCGTCCAGGACTCCATACAGCTGCCTTCCATCTCCGATGCTTTCCCACAGTATGGCAGGACCCATCAGTAAACAAGGCATACTGCTTTTCACTTTCTGACAGTTTATTATACGGTGAGGCCTCTTCAGCACGCACCGCCTCCTCCTTTGGTGACATTCCGAAATCTTTGCCCTCTGGCCAGTCCATGATGACTTCTAGAATGCCCAGACAACTGAGATTTCCTATTCGAGTTCGTTGTGTAATTAGTGCAGCCCATTTACTCCATGTAGCATCAGTTGCATGATGTGTAGAGGAGACCCTGCCTTTGAACATCCAGCCCAGCACGGGCAGCCGGGGTGCCAGAAGGAGCTGTGCTTCAGTGCCAATCACTTCCGAAGCAGCTCGAACCCCTTCATAGGCTGCCAGTATCTCTTTCTCAGTTGGGGTATAGCTGGCCTCAGATCCTTTGTATCCCCCACTCCAAAAGCCGAGGGGTCGACCTCAAGTCTCCCCTGGAGCTTTCTGCCAGAGGCTCCAGGTAGGACCGTTCTCCCCAGGTGCAGTGTACAGCACATTTTTTACATCTGGTCCGGTCCGTACTGGTCCAAGGGCTACTGCATGAACTATCTCACGTTTAATTTGCTCAAAGGCTTGTTGCTGCTCAGGGCCCCATTTAAAATCATTCTTCTTCCGGGTCACATGATAGAGAGGGCTTACAATCGAACTGTAATTTGGGATGTGCATTCTCCAGAACCCCACTGCACCCAAGAAAGCTTGCGTTTCTTTCTTATTAGTTGGTGGAGACATTGCTGTTATCTTGTTGATCACATCTGTGGGGATCTGTCTACGTCCATCTTGCCATTTTATTCCCAAAAATTGAATCTCCTGTGCAGGTCCCTTGACCTTACTCCGTTTTATGGCAAAACCGGCTTTCAGCAGGATTTGGATTATTTTCCTCCCTTTCTCAAAGACTTCTTCTGCTGTATCGCCCCACACAATAATGTCATCAATGTATTGCAGGTGTTCTGGAGCTTGCCCCTGTTCCAGTGCAGTCTGGATCAGTCCATGGCAAATGGTAGGGCTGTGTTTCCACCCCTGGGGCAGTCGGTTCCAAGTGAACTGGACACCCCTCCAAGTAAAAGCAAACTGTGGCCTGCACTCTGCTGCCAAAGGAATTAAGAAAAATGCATTGGCAGTATCAATCGTGGCATACCACTTGGCTGCCTTTGACTCTAGTTCATACTGAAGTTCTAGCATGTCCGGTATGGCAGCACTCAATGGTCATGTGACTTCATTCAGGCCATGATAGTCTACTGTTAGTCTCCATTCTCCATTAGACTTTTGCACTGGCCATATGGGGCTATTAAAGGGCGAGTGGGTCCTGCTGATCACTCCCTGACTCTCCAGTCTACGGATCAGCTTATGGACAGGAATCAGGGAGTCTCGGTTGGTGCGATATTGCCGCCGGTGCACTGTTGTGGTCGCAATTGGCACTTGTTGTTCTTCGACTTCCAGCAACCCCACAGCAGAGGGATCTTCTGAGAGACCAGGCAAGGTGGACAGCTGCTCAATTTCCTCAGTCTCCACAGCAGCAATACCAAAAGCCCACCGGTACCCTTTTGGGTCTTTGAAGTACCCTCTCTTGAGGTAGTCTATGCAGAGGATGCATGGAGCCTTTGGACCAGTCACAATAGGGTGCTTTTGCCATTCCCTCCCAGTCAGGCTGATTTCAGCCTCCAGCACAGTCAACTCTTGGGATCCTCCTGTCACTCCAGAAATATAGATGGGTTCCACCCCTTGACAGCTTGATGGCATCAGGGTACACTGTGCACCGGTATCTACTAGAGCCTTATACTTCTGTGGGACTGATGTGCCAGGCCATCTGATCCACACAGTCCAGTAAATCCGATTGTCCCCTACCTCCACCTGGCTGGAGGCAGGGCCCCTCTAATGGTCGTCACAGCATTGGACACTTAAGTCGTGGTAAAAGGGATTGTTCTTCGTTATCACAGGAGCTGGAGTAAAATCAGCTCTTCCACTCCATCTGGGAAACTGCTCACCAGAGGCTGAAGCCGCAGCTCTCATGGGACAATCAGTCTTGGCCCTTGCTCCCCTCTTCAGTTCACTCACCCGTTCCTCCAAAGCTGAAGTAGGTTTTCCATCCCACTTTGTCATGTCTTCTCCGTGATCCAGCAGGTAAAACCATAGGGTACCCCGTGGCGTATACCTTCTGTATCTCCTCTCTTGAACAATAGGACACCTTTTGTTAATAGCCGAGATATGTGTTGGTACACATGAGGAGCTGGATAAATCAGACAGATTGTCCCTCAATTGTTCGAGGTCCTGGGACAGTTTTTTCACAGCTGAGATGATGGAAGGGGTGAGATTGTCTTCGAACTCTCGGAGTTTATGAACCATTTCATCCACTGTTAGTGGTACTATGTCATTCCAGGTTACCGTTGCCAATGAATGGGCATATGATGACGGTGCATTCCGTGTAAGTTTTCGCCACATGGGTCGTGTACATTCAACTTCATCTGGATCTATGGGTGTATCCCCGTTATTCGGCTTGATGTGATAGATCATCTCTACGATGGCCGATTCCCTCAGAGACTGGATGCCTTTGTCTATAGTAGTCCACTTGGCCGAACGACTCGTAACATCATCCTTGTACGGAAACCTTTCTTTCACAGCTGCCAAGAGCCGCCTCCAAAGGCTGAGGGACTTTTTCTCTCTTGCAATTGCTTTGTCAATTCCCCCTTCTCTAGCAAGGGATCCCAGCTGCTTGGCTTCTGTACCTTCTAGTTCGTGACCATCGGCCCCATTGTCCCAGCATCGGGGCAATCGGGTGATGATGTGCTCCCCTGGTTGACGGGTAAAATCTTTTCGCGTATTCCGCAGCTCGGTTGAGGTCCGAGGTCAAGAAGTTACCTCTTCTTCTTCTTCTTCGTCATGTGATGATGACTCCTGATCAGATTCTGGACCGGGTGGTGAATTCATTGGTTCTTCATCTCGCTTCACCCTTTTTGCCTCCTTTTTGCTTGTTCTCTTGCGTACAGGGGCAACTGATATTGGTACGAATTGGTCCTCTGGTTTGGCTGCAGTGATTATCACTGTGGTTTGAGTAGCAACTGTACTTGTTGCTGGGGGTGGTGTAGCTACTGTGCTTGGAGCTGGGGTAACCACGCTGTCTGTTGCAGTTGAAGTTTGAGCAGCTGCTGTACTTGCCACTGGGGTAGCTGTGCTGTTCATTGCAGCCAAAGTTTGAGTAGCGACTGTCGCTTTGCCCTCAGATCCGCCGACATTCTTTTCCTTTTGAAGGTGCTGGATAGTGTTGAACAAGGCCCTGTAAGCATAGGCCAAGCCCCAGCACGTTGCCGTGATTTGTCCATCTCTGGTATGGCCAGAATGACCACACACCTTATTTAAGTGTTTTACTAATTCTTCTGGATTTTGCAGTTGTTCGGTAGTGAAATTCCAAAGTACTGGAGGGGCCCACTGACCTAGATACTTGCCCATACTATCCCACACACCCTGCCACTCATGGCTGTCCAGCCTCAGGGAAAATCTCTCGGTCCTCCTACATGGTCGTTTGACCCCAGACAAGACCCAAACCTGAATCTGCTTAACTCTTGAAATCAGTAGTGGGTAAAACACACTCTGTATGCGTGTTAGCATGGTGATTCCCATCACCATCAGCAAACAAGTCTCAACAGCATTAAAAGGCCATTCAAAAAATTCAAAACTCTCAAATGTAAATGGTCTGGGGGGACGACTAGGAGGGTAAAAGGATGTCTCCTTCCCAGTCACCCCTCACCCCGGGCATGATGTGCTGTGGTATGGAATACCTCCCCGGCTAGCCCGGGTCAGGCGCCCCGTCTCTGCTTCCTCACAGCTTCCCCTCCTCCCTGGCAGAGCATGAGCCTCACAGAGTCCTTGGTCAGGGTAAACATCACTTAGCAACAACCGAAAACATCGGCTTCACCAACACTGTTCTCAAGCTGGAAGTCAAAACACAGCACTGCACCAGTTAACACAAAGGAAAAACATGACTGCTACTGCGGAACCCAGGACACAAAAGCATACTGCTTGTCACTCAGTCTATCATATCTAGGCACATTTTCTACCTGAGCCTTTTCACATTTTATTTCACAAAAATTCTTCTTCACAGCACCTCCAAGAAAAACTAAAACCAACAAAATTAAATCAAACATATCTGTCTGCCCATCCACAAAACTAAATACCTTTCCAGGCCCTCACTTCAGAATTTTTTTTTTATCATTTCCACATCACCTGTTTGATCCCTCTATGTCTCTTCACTGGATGTACTCGCACTACTGCATTGAGGCTGTGTATTCTTACTTGCTTATGTTTACAGTCCACTTTTACCCTCTGTTGAAATGTTATTACATGAGCTAAATATCACACTAAAAATTTACCAAAATTAAATCGTATTATGTTATGATAGTGCTCCAGTTTTGAGTAGGTAAGAAATGTGATTTCATAAAACTGAGTACTCTAGGTGAAGTGGTTTGGTTTTGCTGGGGGTTGTTTTTTATTGTTGGTTTTGGGGGGGGGTGGGGGAGTGGAGGTTTTTTGAGTGTCAGAAAAAAGTAACTGCTACACACAGTAGGTCAAATGAGCAATGCTTGAAAACTGGAACAGAGCATCAAGGGGAGAAGGAACCACCTCAGCTAAAAGGTGGAGTGCTAGTATGTTGTCAACATAATACAGCTGTACTTGAATTCTAACACATTCACACATCGCAATAGCAATATACTGCATGCCCAGCTCTGGAAAGTTCAATATTCTGTAACAATGGGCATAGGTATAATTAGTATTTGCTAGTTTTATTAATTAAGCCAATTAAATATTGTAAGAAGCAGGATCTTATCTGTATAGAAAGCTATAAAGTAAAAATAAACACTGTCAACTTACTTATTCTACATGTGTTGCCAGCAGTTTTTACTTTAATGCACACTGAACTATTGTTGTAGATTGCATTGTACTCAAATGCAATCACTTCCTTTTAGCTTTCTGGCAATGAGTTATATATATTACATACGTTTGAGACTATGTCTTGCAAGTTGTGAAATGGATGCCAGATCTTTGTACATTTGACCTTTTTCATGGGTATCTAGTCTTCCGTAGGTGAATAAGAGAGACCCAACACAAGCAAAACATTAGCATTCTTTATTCTGCATTACACCCCAATGGGACAGTCCCACTAATAACACCACAGAGGCACAAAGGCTCAAGGAGGTGATGTACACAGATTAATTATCTCATACTTATACGTGGAAAACTATGTACCAATGCACTATATAACTTCCAACAGATGTTGTGAAATCAAATCCCTGTCAAAATCCAAGGGTTCAAAGATTTCTAGAACAGTTTCTGTGCATGAAGAAAGGTTAAAATACTTCATCTTAGAGCAAATAAATCAATACAATTCAGGTTAAAAAAGAGGTATTAACCCCCCTAAATTATTAAATCATAGAATGGTTTGGGTTGGAAAGAACCTTAAGATTATCTAGTTCCAACCCCCCTGCCATGGGCAGGGATGCCTCACCCTAGACCATGTCACCCAAGGCTCTGTGCAACCTGGAACTGAACACTGCCAGCATTTACCACTTTTCTGGGCAGCCTGTTCCAGTGCCTCACCACCCTCATAGTAAAGAACTTCTTCCTTATATCTAACTTGAACTTCCCCTGTTTAAGTTTATCACTAGAATACCTGATGAATAATGTCACATTATGTTTTTTCAAAACAAAGATTAAAAATAAATACAAATAGAAACAGGGCTTCCAACTCTGTGTTAACACAACTGAGAAATCCTATATATCCATGATGCAATTCTAAATGATTCCACCTCCTGTAATCAGCAAGCAGATGCAAGATCTAGGTGATAACCATTTCTCATGCAACTCCACTCACATTGGTGGAGTGACAGAAAGAAGTGAGGCTCATACTTAATTTTTTTAAATTCTGAGTATATAAGACATCTGTTCACAGCTTCAGGCACACTGTCACAATTACCAACCAATACTATTGTTGCATACTTTGAGGCTGGAGAGAACATGCTGAAAAACCTTAGCCAAACAATGTTCTACACTGCTACCCTCTTTTCCCTCATGAGTGGGGAAAGCAATGGTCATTGCCTATGCCCTTCCTTTAAAAGGGCATAAATGCTCCTTAAATGCATGCTCATGGAAACTGCTCTGGTGGTAGCTCTGGTCAGCAATTTTAACCTAGTGTCAGAGCTCAAAGGGAAAGATGATCTTTCTAAGCTGGCAAGTCTCAGTATATTAATAGCTCTTGTAAATCAACACCCATTACATATACCCTTTCAGGAGCCTAACCAGTGACTAACACAGACAATGAAGCACTAGCCAAATATGCTCATGGTGAGGTGCTGCCCTCAGTAATGGGGCACTTGCTTTAGTCACCAATTTACATTTCCAAATAAGACTGAGTGCACCACACCCTGTACAGCACAGCATAACTAGTCTAATCATAAGCAACAATACAAGCAAATGACTACATTAAGTCCTCTGACCAAAAAGACACGGTGCACTTCTGATTCACTGCAGGGTGGGGCTGTGAGAAACTGGCACAGAATTTTGTAACTGGAGTTTGAAAAGAAAACATACAACATCAGACAGACAGAAAATGCTACAGATCAGTCTCTGAAAGTGACACTATCATAATTTTCCAGAACAAACCATTGCTATGGGAAAAGCATTCCTGTTTGAATGCGGAGGGGGGAAATCTCAATGAAGTTAAGATCTTTCTTGTAGCAGAAAAATTTAAGTGATTTACATGTGCTATAATTAGTTTCATATCTTAAGAACAGGGAAGAGAAAAAATGGCCATGAGAACTGAGAATGCAGGTCACACATCAGTTATCAAGACCTGGGGTCTAAACTCATAACCGAGTTTCCCATGGCATACCGTGAGCTTCACTGCATTTATGCCCAGCTATAAAAACTCTGAGCATTATATACATATATGAAAGAAGTATCCATGGGAGACTGAAGCAGTTTAAGAAATATTTGACAGCCTTGGTCTCTGTGCTACAACAGTAAATTTAAAAAGAATAAACAGGAAAAATCAGTATCATCAAGACAGTGAGCACACCACACACTTGTACAGAGTAAGTGTCTGAAGACCAAAAGGGCGAAAATATTACAAAAATAAGTTTCATATTTTAATCTTTATGCTAAGAAGACTGGAAAAAAGCCTCAGAATATGTATAAATTCAGAAATAAAAGCTCAGGAGAGACATACGGACTTTGGTTTTTAAAATCTCTGTTTCAGACTCAGGGAGTGGAAGGGGAGCCACAGGCTGGGTGGAAGGCTCAGGGTAAGAAATGGGAGTAACAGAAAGCTGATAGAAGAAAAACATCTAGAATCACAGAAACATAGAATCATAGAATAGTTAGGGTTGGAAAGAACCTTAAGATCATCTAGTTCCAACCCCCCCTGCCATGGGCAGGGACACCTCACACTAGACCATGTCACCCAAGTCCCTGTGCAACCTGGCCCAGTATATGGCTGGCTTTTTGGGCTGCAAGCGCACACTGAAGCTGGCTCATGTTCATTTTCTCATTGACCAACACCCCAGAGTCCTTCTCCGCAGGGCACCTCTGAATCTCTTCTCTAAATCTAGCACACTCTCTCAGGATTTAGCCTTATTGTTGGAAGCTGACAGCTGTTCTCCAGACATACTGTTGACAATTTTGCTTCTCATTACACATGTCCAAAATACAGAAAGGTCTCACTCATATTTGATTGATTTTGATATGATCGCAAATACATATCTGCGAGCATGAGATGGTCGAGTTCGAGATCCTCAGGACAGTGAGAAGAGCGTGCAGCAAGCTCACTGCTCTCGACTTCAAGAGAGCAGACTTTGGCTTCTTCAGGAAACTGCTTAGTAAGGTTCCATGGGATATAGCCCTAGAGGGCAGGGGGGCCCAAGACTGTCGGTTGATATTCAAGGATCACCTGCTACAAGCTCAGGAGTGCTGCATCCCAACTAGAAGGAAGTGCAGCAGGAGGGCCAGGAGACCTCCTTGGATGGATAAGGAGCTGCTGAGGAAAATTCAAATGAAAAAAGAGGCTTATAAAAGGTGGAAGCAAAGACAGGTGGCCTGGGAAGAGTACAGGGATGCTGTCCGGGAAGCTAGGGACCAGGTTAGGAAAGCTAAGGCCCAGTTAGAATTAAATCTGGCTAGGGATGTGAAAGGTAACAGGAAGGGATTCTATAGGTATGCTGCAAATAAAAGACAGCCTAGGGACAATGTGGGCCCTCTCCAGAAGCTATCAGGAAAACTGGCTACCCTGGATTTGGAGAAGGCTGAGGTTCCTAATGATGAGGTTCTTTGCCCCAGTCTTCACTGGCAAAAGCTCTGACCACACCACTCAAGCCCTGGAAGATAAACACAGGGACTGTGAGAATGATGACCTTAGAGCCACTGTAGGAGAGGATCTGGCTCGAGACCATCATAAGAACTCAAACGTGCACAAGTGCATGGGACCTGATGAAATCCATCCACGGGTCCTGAAGGACCTGGTGAATGAAGTTGCTAAGGTACTGGCCATCATCATATTTGAAAAATCATGGCAGTCAGGTGAAGTTCCCAATGACTGGAAAAGGGATAATACAAATCCCCATTTTCAAGAAGGGGAAAACGGATGACCCAGAGAATTACAGACCAGTCAGTCTCACCTCTGTGCATGGCAAAATCTTGGAGCAGATTCTCCTGGAAGTCATGCTAAGGCACATGAAAATCAACAAGGTGCTTGGTGACAGCCAGCATGGCTTCACGAAGGGGAAATCCTGCCTGACCAATTTGGTCGCCTTCTATGATGGGGCTACAGAACTGATGGACAGGGGTAGAGCAGATGATGTCATCTACCTGGACTTGTGCAAAGTGTTCGACACTGTCCCACACGACATCCTTGTCTCTAAATTGGAGAAACATGAATTTGACAGAGGACCACTCGGTGGATAAAGAATCTGGCTGGATGGATGGATGGCTGCACGCAAACTGTTGTGGTCAATGGCTCAATGTCCAGCTGGAGACCAGTAACGAGTGGTGTCCCTCAGGGATGGGTGTTGGGACCGGTCTTGTTCAACATCTTTGTTGGTCAGTGGGATTGAGTGCACCCTCAGCAAGTTTGCCAATGACACCAAGCTCTGTGGTTTGCTTGATACCCTGGAGGGAAGGAATGCCATCCAGAGTGACCTTGACACGCTTGTGAGGTGGGCTGATGCCAACCTTATGAAGTTTAACCATGCCAAGTGCAAGGTCCTACACCTGGGTCAGAGCAATCCCAGGCACAGCTACAGGTTGGGCAGAGAAGAGATTCAGAGCAGCCCTGAGGAGAAGGACTTGAGGGTGTTGGTCAATGAGAAACTGAACATGAGCCAGCAGTGTGCACTCGCAGTCTAGAAAGCCAACCGTACCCTGGGCTGCATCAAAAGGAGCGTGACCAGCAGGTCGAAGGAGGTGATCCTGCCCCTCTACTCTGCTCTTGTGAGACCTCACCTGGAGTATTGTGTGCAGTTCTGGTGTCCTCAACATAAAAAGGACATGGAACTGTTGGAACAAGTCCAGAGGAGGGCCATGAGGATGATTAGGGGACTGGAGCACCTCCCATATGAAGACAGGTGGAGAAAGTTGTGTCTGTTCAGCCTGGAGAAGAGAAGGCTGCACGGAGACCTCATAGCAGCCTTCCAGTATCTGAAGGGGGCCTATAAGGATGCTGGAGAGGGACTCTTCATTAGGGACTGTAGTGACAGGACAAGGGGTAATAGGTTAAAACTTAAACAGGGGAAGTTTAGATTGGATATGAGGAGGAAGTTCTTTAGTGTAATTGTGGTGAGGCACTGGAATGGGTTGCCCAGGGAAGTTGTGAATGCTCCATCCCTGGCAGTGTTCAAGGCCAGGTTGGACAGAGACTTGGGTGACATGGTTTAGCGTGAGGTGTCCCTGCCCATGGCAGGGAGGTTTGGAACTTGATGATCTTAAGGTCCTTTCCAACCCTAACTATTCTATGATTCTATGAATCCCTGTAGAGCTGTTCTATAAAAATTGTCAGAAATAAAATTACACTTTGTTATTAATTTAAAAACTATTTTTCTTTAACAACTCAATACAGTCCTTCCGGATAGGTTTGTTACTATATTGAAAGATTTCTAGGTACTTGGCTAAGACTGAAAAAGAACCCTAAGGGACACATTTTGCCCACAGACACAGCTGAGATCCATAGCAGGTAAAATCCTAAGATGAGAGTTTGAGTGGTTTGCAGCAAGATCTGCTCCTTAAGGATAACTCTGAGTGGAGAACTGCTCAGTCCCCTTCCAAGGTAGGTCTCAACTGCACACCCCTTGAGATGAAAAACCCAACACATCAACACCCATGAGGCATGACTTGAAGCAACTCCAAAGATTGAGCAGAGAGACCTAACCAGTACCTGTAACCTTCCACAGAGAAGTCTGTGCTGGGGAACAGAACTAGTAAAAGCTAGAGCTCATACAGGCATACTGACAACAGAAGGCTCCAGCACTAAAGGCTCTTGAACCTCCACTTGATCATCAACAGCATTAATATTCAAGCAGGAAAAAAAAACCAAAACAACAACCAAGCGTTGTGATGGGGTCATCATGGTGAGGCTACTTAAAAGGGCGAGGGGAAGCATATTACCATAGAAGTTTTATTCCCCCCCATAACAGGAAATTAAAAGTCCCAGAGGAGCAGTTACACTGAAAATAGCCAGGCAGCTGAGTTATGTCTGTCAAATTTGGCCTAGCATCATTTCCTTCTTCCAGACTCCACCTTTGCCAAGAGTGCTGGAGAAGAGAATCTCACTGAATCCAGAAACACGGTTGTTTTCAAATGTTCCTACGAGCTTCACAAGATATACCTTGCACAGGTCTGCTCTCATTCTCTGCCCAACATACTCTGCAGCATCAAATTATGGCACTGCAAAAGAAAATCACTGAAACTGCTCTTTGGAACAATGTCTTATTTAGTTCCTTGCCAATACCTTTCAAGTCACACATTTTGATTGAAATTATGACAGCCAATTAAAAACCTGAAACTTGTACAGAGCTCTTCACTTTTAAAACCAGTCTTGCCTCTTTAACACAACTGGGAAATTCCATAGCCTCAGCACTTTCATTCAAGGTATCTTCGAGGCGCTGGGGAAAGACATATGCCCCACAGACATTACCAGGGTATAGGTAACAAATCAGGCTTTTTTCTTGAACTATCCTTCCCTTTCAGTTAACTATAATTGTTACCATCTCACTTGCATTTCCTATGTTAGCCTCCTTCCTCCTCATAACATGGGAAAAAAACTGAAAAAAGCAGGCAATCCTGTGGAAAAGTAAATAAAACCCAGTAGAAATGGAGACCACGCACCCTCCTCTCTCTTCAATTGGTTTGTATGCCAAGAATGCCAGGGTTATCAAAAACTTCTTAGCACTGTAAACCTTATTCTGACATATAAATTTATGACTACCAAAATGACTTTTAGGAAAGTTCAGATCCTACAATTTGCATTTATGTCATCAGGAAATTGGGACATTGTTTATTCAAATGTTTAGACAAGATTTCACATGCTTCTCATTTGAAAATTTTATCTTGCATCCAACTGGGGAACTGAGAAGCAACACACACTTCCTAAAATCCTAAAATTCTCTCTTTTCTTAAATAGTTTTGCCAGCTAAACTCTGGATGTCTTTGCATTCTGTCAGACAGAAGAATGAGTCAGTCTGTCCCTAACTGGCCTTCTAAAAAGGAAACTGAGAAGTTTGATGACATATCTGGATAAACACACTCACTGGATAAAGTTACTTAACTTTTTATATCTCTTTAAGTTTGATATAAACCTTCAAAATCCTTACAGAGTAGATTTAGGCATAGCCAATAAAAACTACAGATTATAAATAAACTTAATGAAAGCCACTATATTAAAACTGAAAGGACCTCGTAAACATGCTCATCAAGGCTTCATCATTGTAATACAGCACCACGTCCATAAATCCACGTTATTAATTGCTAGGCATCCACATTCTTATTGATGTATCAGCCTTATATAGATCATTTTTGGTTCAGAATCCAGCTTTCTCATGAACACCATTTAACAGCTAACACTGTAGCTCTGACGAAAGGAGCAACGAATCAACCCAGAGTTTATACAGTTTAACTCTCCTGAGAAGACAGTGATGTCTATTATGATCTGTATGTTCTTTAGGTCTCTAAGTGTCATTTTTGGCCAGAAAGTAAATGATTATGGAAATATACAGTATTGAACCTACATAAGGCACAAATACTGAGCTTATTTAGCCACCTAAGCCCTCAGTTTGCCATAGGGTAAGAAGGTTTAAAATACCATTTTGGAAAGCATTATTTGTTTCAATAGTGAACATCCAACTAACAGTGTTTTATTAAAGGAATGTACATTACAGCTTCAAGATCCTGACCTCTGAATTCCCATTTTCTTTAGCTCTATATTAACTTCAGATGCAAAGAAAGATAAGAAGACATCAAAATAGAGCTTTTACTAGTTTCATAAAACAAAACATTTATTTTACCTGATTTATACATCAAGCTGTTTTCCACTCATGCTTATAAGCATTATCAAATTTCAAGATTAGTCTGATCTAAATTTCTTGTCTGTAATCAAGCTTAAAATTAAGCTACTATCGTATCACCTCAGATTTCACTCCAGCATTTCATTAAAGTGTGTTGTTTAATGTTTACATATGCAAAGATCTGAGTCTCAATACAGCATACACAAATTTGCCCTCGGGTATTCTAATTATTAAATGCTAAGATAATTGGGTTTATGATACACAGGAGGCATCCAGAACATTTCTTGGAAGAAACTGAGAAGGAGCCATTCACGATAAAAATAACAACATATGAAGGAATTTGCGAAGTGCTTACAGGTAAAATTAGTTTTTTTAGACACCTGACTACAAGACTGTCTCCACGGCTACATCTTTAAAATGGTCCTAAGCAGGTTCAGCCAATAAAGTAACATTTCAGTAAGCAGTTGAGAAAATGATGCAGGAAGAAAGGGTTCAGACTTTATTAGACTGTGGAAAGACTTTTGGAATAGGATGCATAAACTTCACCTAAAATAAAACAAAAAAAAAGGCTGCTGGTATTTAAGTTTAAAACGAAGATGACTATGGCAGGTGCAAAACCATACACAGACCAAGATGACACATCAATTAGGGATGTAATCATTACAACTCTGTATTCTTGGAAATAAAGCATTAAAGTAATAAACAAAGTTTGACAGGAAATAACAAAGCTTGAAGAACAAGGGTGCAAGAGCTCCTACAAAAATGCAAGTCCAAGAATCCAACATAAAAACTAACTGTCTGGTTTTAGATGCAAACATGGACAAAGTGTGCTTCTCAAAGTGTATGAGAAGAAAACACTCCAAGGAATATAATTATACTTTTGATAAAATATTTAGATCAGAATGAACTAATGCTGATGTAGCAACTGTAACAAAAACTGATGTACAGCTGTAACCAAAAAGAGGGAAGCAGAAAAGTGGAATAAAATAAGATAAATATATTTTACTCTGTAAAAGCATATCCAAATTTTCTGTGAGTTGAACCTCATATATAAAGAGATAATCATATAAACGCTCAACTACTGACCATCAATCCAAAATAATGACAGCACACACTGATGAGAGGTAGGAATGACAGAAATAAGGGGAATCTGCAGTTATTTTTACATGCTGGATAAACATCACACTAGGGTATAACAGAGAACAGCTATTTAAATATTTGAACTTTTTTGTAAAGCGTCAGACCATGAACTTCATTAGTAGGAGCAAGTTACAGCTTTCGTTTCAACTAGAGCCATGAACTAGTCCACACTATAAATACTGAAAAGCCTGAGATGACTAAATTCTCAAATTCAACCTGTTTGAGGAAAGAAAACAAACAAAAAAAAAAAACACCTCACAACCCTACAGTATCTAGCTTTAAGTGGGATAAACACGTAACACCAGTGGAAACTTACTTAAACAGAGTATCTAAAAGAATAAATCACTTGAAGGCAACACAAACAATTTAACACTGACAAAGCAGATTTCATATAAATGTGTATCAGCAAATCAAAAACAACTAAAATACTCTACCAAAGCCAACAACAGATTAACATAATTTAAATACAAAGACACCTTAAAAGGGAAAATATGTGCAAAGATAACATACAAGAAACAGAAATGCTGGTATGCTAAAATCAATCAATTAAAAGTGGCAAGTCTGCATCCTACTCAAATTGCTGAACACGGAATTTCTCTGGACATCCTTCTCCTCTTATCACTGAGGCATAACATTAGTTTTGGTTCATTTGCCACAACCTTAGCTCTTTTCCATTTGTATTTTTCCCTAAGTGACAGCATTAGATTCCACTGTTTGGAAGCCAAGGAGGTTTTCACATTAGACTCTTCTTTATAGATAAAGAGTCCAGAAAGCCATGCAAAGCTGAACTGATAATAGAAAAAGCTTTAGGTCAAATTCGTACAACACAAAGCAACAAGCTTACTAGCACCTTACCAGGACTAAATGGTATTTAAGTGTTCAAAAAGAACTTATAAGAGAAACTCATTAAGTATTAGCTGGTGGGTAATTCCTCTCTTAAAAAAAGAGCCAGAGAAATACAAGGCAGCACTAGCTTTTAAGTAGAGATTCTAGGAATAACTCACACAGAAATTAGGACCAATTCATTTGATTCACTAATTAGAAGAAACCATAATAAAGCAGAGAACTGGCGGATATCAGGCAAACATGAAACAATCCAGCCAGTTGAGAGCAAAGCAGAATCATGTGCCAAGTCTGCTCCCCTTCTCCATCTGTCCTTATATTGAGTAATTCTTTGCCCTTCTATCCTCCTGTTAATCCTGGTATCTGCAATGAAGCAAGACAAGCTGAGCTCACAGCAACTAATTTACCCCTTTCCCAGCATGAGCGTGTTCTTCATACGCTTTGACGTGCATAAAAACAAAACTCAAGGGTCTGACTAGTTACTTGGAATTGTTTGAAATTGTTTACAAAAGCCAATTTTTAACTGAGTTTCTTATGGCTGTGTGCCTATCCATCATCATCCCATTTTCTCATCCCTCGGCTAATTCCAAACAAAATGCAAGATAGACAGAAAGACCTTTAAATTATTAAATACCTACAGGGTTCTTGAAAACAGATATCTTTTAGTGTCCAGGATATTAAGCAAGAGTCCGGTTTGACCCTGACAAAAGTACATTTCAGGAAAACTTTGTGTTCATCCTAACAGGGGGGAAAGATTACTAGCTTACACATTATTGGACACTAAAAAAATCCAGCCATGAAACAAACTTCCATAATTGTGTTTCACCATACAAACAGATTTTTACCCCAGCAAATAATGCTGTTTTTACAAACCTTATGGAAACAGCTACCTATTATTACTGCCCCCAAATGAAATCAGAATCATGATTTTCCATTGCAAAAGCTGAATTTTTGGAGAGTCGGAGAACATCACAACCTTCACCTTTTTCCTTTTTCCTTCTGAAAATCAAAGAATGAGCTTACAGGAACCCATGCAGAAGTCTCCTGAAAATACCTATAATGAAAAATTCAGTCAAATATTCAAGAAATAAGTACTAGCATGTGGGGTCATTGTTTCAAAAGAGGTCAGGCATACAAGCCTTCACCCTCTCAGAGAACTGTAGCCAGACTTCCCAATGCATTTGGGCATGCAGCAGTTTGTAACAACAACAGGGAGAAGAATGAAGATGCTGATCTCACTGGCACAGCTAGGCTTTTAAAAATTATTCCAAATAAAGCAGCGGTCTCCATCTCCAACAAAAGAGGGAGAGGCTGTTTTTTTTTTTAAAGAAAAATACTAAAAATATCTTCAATTTCAACTATCTTAAAAAAAGCTGACATGAGAACATGTCATTAGTCCTCTTCACTCGAATCCATCAGAAAAAAAGTGGTAAGGCAAAATGTATAAGATGAATGCTTAAGACACTGAAATACCTTCAAGAATTAGCACACAGAAATACTTGGATCCCAATACAAGATGACACTGAGACCACAAATACAGAAAAGAATATCCTGAACCATTAGAACACGATTACCCCTTCTCATAGCATCTGGACTTTTACCTTAATTCTTTAAGAAACTTCTCCTCAAGTTATCTTGTTTGTTCAGCTGCTATAATTACAACAGGAAAGGGGAAAACTGATGATTTGTTTTATAACACTACCTTATTTAACACTAACTCCTTACTTACCTCAAGTGTAAAAATCAAACAATGACACAACACTAAGCCATTACTGGTGCCAAGTATTATCCATTCCCATTGCACTTAGGACAAACACGTAGGATAAGAGAGTATGTACAACTATGCAAGTACAGAGAGATAAGAGTACATACAACTACAGATCATCAAGTATATACTAAGCAGACGTTCCTTTGAAAGCACTGTGCATTGTTTTGGGGTTTTATTTTTTTCTAATGCTTATCCTATTTGATCCATCTCTCCTCAGATACTTCAGTCATTAGTATTAAAATAATTCAATTTCATTTCCTTTTGGTTATTACCAGCAGCTCTACAGAGTACTTATTTCTGCACTCGTTATGCCCAAACACATATTTCTGGTTGCAGCCCAAAATGAATCCTAACCTGCACCTTCGCTTCAAATAATGTTTTTGTTTGTCCAATCTTATATAAGGTATCCTCACTATCTTATAATAGGTCTATTACCTCATCTTTTAGTAAGCTTACTTCACATGGAACAAATTTTTCCCTCCTAGCACTCATGTTCCCCTCTGCTTTCAACTGTAAATTACATTCAGAAACAAAATGTAAACTTTGTTCCATGTTTAACACTAAAGCCATGATTCAGCTTATAGATAAAGACATCTAAAGTACATGATGTTGTTTGGATGCTCCTGTTGTGAGCCAGACACCCAAGCTCCCAGTGCTGTCCATGGAAATGTACTCATGACAGTTCCACTCCAGTGACTGAAGACAAGTGTCTTCCCATGGTTTAAAATCGCACTCCAAAAGTGGTAACTTATAGATAAGTCAGCTAGGGTCACCACTCCTTTCTGTAACCTCTCTTTGAATAGGCAGTGTGGCTGTTTACTACATTTTTAAAGCAACCATTCGCAGCACGGTTTCTTGCACTTCTCCCTCAAGTGCTGCTACTGAACACTGAATCTGACTCAGATTAACCATTTCACATTTATTGCATCTGCCCATTCAGATTTCTCACCATTCTACTTCTGTTTACACAATCAGACTTCGAATTTCAGTTAAGGGAAACACCCTTTTGGAAGAAAGTTAATTCAGCAAGAGAAAGAAAAAAAATGTAAACACCAAAATCCAAGAAATAACTGGAAATTACAGATTTTATAGAAACCCAGTAACCTCTACACTGCACTCTGGGTTTGGAGCAAGTGGAACACAATGAGTAGATATGCAATGTATGGTAGAATGCATCAATTCTCAGAAGGATACACTTGGTAGTAAAAGACAAAATGTTTAGGAAAATAGTATTAAACCCACAAGGTTAAAAAAAGAAAAGTGAGAGAGAGATAAAGAAAAAAACTCTTACTGATGTCTTTTCCTTTTATTCAAATTGGGACATCCCTATTTATCAGCAAAGAAAAAGAAAAATACATAATGACATTTTCATGGGAAGGGGAAAAAAATACAATCACTATTTGGTTTATAACTGTCTGGCTATGTTTAGAGTTACAAAACATATTTACCTTAAGAACCTGAGCTTTGTTTGTTTACCTTATAAAGCCAGCTGAGAAGCTAGCAGAATAAACTGTGTATTATCATAGTCAGTGTAAATTACAGGTTTTGTTTGCCATAGCAACCAGATGCTGGCCAAGAGCCAAAGGAAAGTGAATAATCTAAAACACTCAATCAGTTACATTCTGAGAGAGTTTGTTTAGTGTTTAATAAGTTCTCCAGGGATGGAGAAATTACTAAAGCACATTGCCTTGACATGAGTTAAAATGGCCCTCTCTCATCACAACATTTTGGGGAATTTGACATTAATGCATTAGATAAAGATAGGTCTGTACATATACACATACATGCGTAAATACATGCTTGTATTTTTGCACCTAAGTATATTGAGACATTCTATTTGACAGGTTACACATCCGATGCTTTATTGCATTCCATCTTTGAACTGAAATGTGTGTGTTCTTTAAATTTCTATACATATTTATATATTCATTTATATATTCACTCACCCATCTACACTCTCTGCAGTGGCTTTTGCTTTACATATTAAGAGAGGACACAATGAAAGGTATCATGCACAGTGCATCATAAATGGAGAGTAAAGGCTGTCCAGGAACTGTTCTTTAGTGTATCTCACATTATGAAGAAAGAGAGCCTCTACTAACATAAAAACATGGTAACTCCAAAACCATTATACCAAAAAGCCTGATGTTTCTTTCCTTGATAAACAGGTTATGACATTCGCATTTACCAAAGTTGGCCTTGTTCAACCTGGAGAAGAGAAGGCTCATGAGGAAGTTATGGCAGCCTTCCGGTACCTAAAGGGGTCAACAAGAAAGCTGGAGAGGGACTTTTTATCAGGGCATGTAGCCATAGCACAAGAGAGAATGGCTCTAAACTGACAGAGATTTAGGTCAGGTATTAGGAAGAAATTCTTCACTTTGAGGGTAGTGAAGCACTGCAACATGTTGCCCAGAGAAGCTGTGGCTGCCCCATCTCTGGAAGTGTTCAAGGCCAGACTGGATGGGGCTTTGAGCAGCCTGTGGCAAGGCAGCTGGAACAAGATTATCTGTAAAGTCTCTTCCAACCCAAACCATTCTATGATTCATTCTATGATTCTATGAAGTTTCTGAGCCCAAGAGTTCAGGAAATTCTGCTAAGTCTTTAGATGCAAAACAAAGACACTGAAAATAGAATCAGAGAATGGTCCTATGGTGCTGCTGCACATGGAATGGTCCCTGGTGCTGCTGGGCACCATTCCAGAATGTGTTCCACCAGCTTTGGTATCTGTACCATGTGCTGCTTATCCCTCTCATGAAGAATACAAGAAAGTTTGACCTGTTGTTTTTCATTGAAAATATAATTTAGGAATCTGCTATGTGATTTTGCCATTTTTCTTCTTTTTCAATCAAACTAGATTTGATTTGGCTAAGCTTTATCCTAAGCTTTTTTGTGCTGTGCTGCTTTGAACTGCTGCAGGTTACTGAAGTGAGTAAAAAAGTGAGGCACAGCTTGAATTCTGTACACTTTCACTGTTTGATAAGCAGGAGTTCTTACTGCAAGCATACAAAATAAAATGAAGTAGAATTTCATCTGCAAGGATATCAAACAAGAAAAGCTGCAGCCCCTAAAATATGAGTTGCACACAGCAATGTGTTGCATTTCTCTCTTAAAAACAAAAGTGTACTTCATACCTCCATTTTCTTTAGTAACATTCTGAAAAGACAGGAAAATCTCTGTCTGCAATTATCAAAAAAGTATTAGGAAATATTAAAGTGAATTTTACCAAACTTAGTTTAGGCAATCTTTTCATTCTCTATTACCAAGGCACTGTGAAATGGCAATAGTTGTCATTAGTGCCCTAAATACATAAACGAATATGAAAAAATTAAATTAGGATGCTTGGGATTCCTAGCAGGGGAATGAAGCAAAGGAAAAGGTGTTGGCAATGCCTGGAGGGGGGAGGGCAGATCAACCAGAAATGTAAAATTCCTGGCCTGCTAACCATGAGCTCAAATGTTTCGATAACTGTCATCTATTTACACTGTTGAAATATTTAATTCATTAGAGTACATGTGAGCTATTTTTATACACTTTAATTTCTCCACACTAATTAGCTAACATCCTAGGAGTTTACATCTTTGTTAAACATACAAACATTCTGCTTAAAAGGAAATGGTATAAAATAGCAACAGAAAACATTCCAGACTTTAAAAAAAACTAATATTTACATAGGGTCTCTACTTTAATCATGTTGCATCCTCCTCTTAGAATATTTACAAACTCCAAATTATCATTTGCAATAAAGCCCCAAAAGCATTAGACTTGTTGACTCTTTATCCAGAGAGCTCTTCAGAGTATGCAATTCTGAATCATCTTTAGGCAAAATTTCAACATAGAAAAGGCTCTACAACAGCAGCAGGAATCCAGTCCAGGATGGAGTAGAAAACAAGAAAACTGATCCCCAAGACTCAGAGAAGAAACTCATACCAGAGTGAACCTACACAGCCTTTATTAAATAATAATAATAAAAGCCTGAAGAAAAAAAAAAACAACAAAACCTCCAGTGACAAGAGACAAAATTGTTCAAGGCCAAGCTGGATGGGCTTTTGAGCAACCTGGTCTAGTGGGAAGTGTTCCTGCCCATGGCAAGGGGGCTTGAACTAAGTGATCTTTAAGGTCCCTTCCAACCCAAACCAATCTGTGACACTATGAATTAAAGAATTCTAAATTTTGAGGAAGCTCAAATCTAACCCCCCTTAGAAGTCTCAGCTGAGAGAACATCCCATCTTCTCAGCATTAGAATAGTCAGGCTGAACCCAAATGTTACTGTGATATCGAAACCAGTCAATTTATGACTCTCCTCAGAATAGCTCATACCCTCTGCTCCGCAGATATGGCACACAGCAGGCAGGTTAGAACTGAGTAATCATGCCACTGTTTTTAGAACCAGCTGAATTATTGGTGGTTGTCCTTACAACATATTAGAACTTTAGACATCTTCCTATATCCTGTAGAAAGATACATCACACAAAGGTCCATGTTTTCTTACGGAAGGTAGGGAGAGACAATGCATGAAGAGATTGCTCCATTTCAAATTCTGGGTGGCAAATTTAATGGGATTTCAGATCAGCAGGTCTGTAAGGGAAGGAGACATCTACATTTCTGGAAAAACACCCCACAATTCTAGTGCTGAGAAGCCAAAGGCAGACCAGGATCAGAAAAGCTTTCTTCCAGTGCCTTGATGGCAAACCAGACAAACACAAGTTTAATACAGGAAGAAGATACTAATTTTGTCAGCACCATTAGTTGAGACTACTAACAAAGTAGTCTACTGAAAACTGAGCATCAGACAGATCTTAATTCAGAGCATGGAAAATGAGTTCTCCCCTTCTTCCCCTCCCACACACCCCCCCATCCAACTCTTGTAACAAATATCCAAACCAGCTCCTGAATTAGTTCTGAGGAGTACACTTAGCCAGAATTTTCTCAAAAATTATGTATTCACGAACTTGAGCATGAGCATCACTCCACTGATACTTGAAAAAATTATCTACCTAAATTCTCTACAAAGTAGGCAGAAATTGGGCACATTTTCAGAAGTCAGAGCTACACACCTGCACACTTTTTTCAAAGCTTCAAAAATATGTTTTGAGCAGCCAAGGGCTCATAAAAAAAATGGAGCAACTGCTATAGGGCAACTAATTGGCAGGTCCAGTAAGAACAAGTTCCTAAAGCTCAGATGATCTAGAGAAGGATAAGTCATTGTATTAGGAGAAGGTAAGACTCCTGGTGGCATAAAAGTACAGATTTTAGCCTTCAGTCATGGAGGGATGGCAGCAGCCACTGGCTCTCATCCAGCATTTATTACTTCAGGGGACTGAAGTAACATGCAGAAGTAGAGTCACTGTTGGACATGTAAAAAGGAAGAGGAAAAAAGGATGAGTTCACTTGTGCTGAAAAGGTTGTTGGCATTACATAAGAAATAACCACCCGTGCACATGTGCTCCATGTCCAGCAGGCAGCCCACATACATCCGTTTGAAATTTGCTCTTCAGCGGGATAGCTGCCAGTCATGGCACACAGACATGCTGCAACCCTATTGCGTAAAGAGGCTGCAGAAGCCATTTGGAGTTTCTCACACCATAAAAGTGTCACATGTTGTGACTGCAGTTTTATGGTGGTGGAATACAAAGCTGTATGAGCCATGCACTGACTCTACTCTGTCACATGACAGTGGCCATTAGTTAATATGTGTCAACGAACATACTGAGGCAAAAAATTCCACCTCAAACAGGACACATCCTCACAGCATTTTATGCTGGTATCATGGCCAACTCAAGGAAAAACTCCAATGACTGGACAGTTTATGATATGAAACGTAGTTAACTCCTTAATAGTTACACTCTCATAGAATCATAGAACAGTTAGGGTTGGAAAAGACCTTAAGAAACTGGAACTCAAACAAATGAGCAGAAGGACCAACTTTCTTAAAATGCGCTCTACAAATCCAATTCATATTTAGGAGGTAGGGCTCCACAATAAGGATACAAGTCCTTGACCTTTCTGACCTGCATCACTCTAGTCCACACATAACTAGTTACAAGATTCTGTGCACATGGAAGTGATTCCATCAAAGTCACCTTACTGGGAAAAAACCTATGGGATAACTGAATGAGTTTAAAATTTAGTAGAATAAGACTTGCAAAGCTACCAAACAGAGTATATTTAATAATTTTCTAGAAGCTTCTTTAAAAAGTCTCCTCTTTCCTCCAAAAAAAGTCATACATTATTAATTTTTGTTGATAAAAAACAAAAAGGGAGAAGAACAGGTTTTCCACCACATATTTATAAAAAGGAAGAAAAAAACCCCTAACTTACTCCATGGATTTCTACAAATTCCAGATGCATTTTCCTGGTTTTTGCTAACATGGGTGACAATCAAAACAAAATAAATAGGTTTCCTTTTGAAACATTTGTTTTCCTTCCTTTTGCTGACAGTATTTGTGATTTCATTTACTCTGGTAAAGAAATTAGCTCAGATTTCTCAAGTTTTCAGGGTGTTAGTTGTTAACACAGTCCTAATTATGGAGGGTTTTAATAAAAAAAAAAAAAAAAGCTAGAGCTGGCTTTTTATCTATTTTTAGAAGTCCAACCCAGCATACTTTCCAAATTTAAGTAAGATTGTAAAAGCATCTGTCCTCCTCCCGAAAATAAACTGTGTTTGCTGGCATAATATAACCAATTTACAAATTAGTTTTTCTTTATAATCTCACATAGGGCTTACCATCTCAAAATTAAACTACTAGACCATAAAATCCCAGAGCCAGGAAAGGTCAGAGAGAAGACTGAACAAAATTAAAATGTCATTTAGTCAATTTTCCTTTTCCATGCAGGGATTAAGATCCCCACAGAGTACAGGCCATAACATGACCGATCAGTTGCCGAGTTACAGTTCTCCAAGGGCCCCACCACTCTTCAGAAAAGAGGCCATACTTCTGAAAGCAAATATGGTGGGAGATATTCTCACAGGTTTTGATAAATCATTTTTCAATAGAAAGAAAACCAACTGCTTTCCTCCTAAGCATTTTTTGAGAACATTATTCTCTAGACTGAACAATTTTCAGCTGCAGGCCAAGTAAGTTACAAAACAGAAGCCCTATAGGACCACATTCAATTCTGACCTTCCCAACACTCTCACTTGAAACTGATTATTTAACCGGAGGCACAAAATTAACTCGGGTAACAGAAAGAGGTACCTATGTTTTCCTCACATCACATAGTCTGCTTATAGTTGTGTGCACAGGGCAGAAATACTTCTAGGACTACAGTTAGCAGGTTTCCTCAACATGTACTTTGCACTATTTCACATGACGCCTGTTTCCAGGACAGCTATTCTTTTTACTAAGCAGTAAATCTTAAATTGCATTAAGCCATAAACATTCTTGCTAACTTAACATGGTAAAAAAAATCCACAAAACTGAATATTAGAAAATAGGAGGCTTTCAGTTTTTCCTCTTTTAAAATGAAAATATGAATGAAGGCAGGTTTGTGTTTTTGCATCGATTTCTCCCTCTATTCCCTGGCAGAAAGGCTCTGAACCTCTCACATCACCTTCCACTCCCTGAGAGCTCGCTCTTTGGACAGACATTATGAAGGAGCTACAAGATATGGGCTACATAGAGAAAACCTGAATAAATGGAGCACACATTTTTGTTTTTAAATAAATCAGTCCCTCAGAAGTTAAGTGTACCAATTATGTGGCTAACATTAGGGCAACAAATTTTCCCTTGCCTTCCTATTGCCATATGCCTGTCATCTTTTTCCTACAGTTTCCACTCACTGTTTCAAACATATGTTGCCACTTACGTGCCAAGAAAGGAATCTCTGAATTACCCCCTTCATATATGATGAAATGGCAGACTGGATGGAGCCAGAGAGCACACCATTAGCAGTTATTCACACTTCTGTTTTCTCTTAACTTCCTCTTCTCCAAAGTTTATTCCTCCTATGCAAGGGGATGTAGAACTATAAAGCCATCCATGACTCATGCTGCAAAATATATAGCTGCAGCCATCTACCAGAGCAGCAATTTTATTTTTTTTTTAAAAGGCCACCTTAAATAAACTTTTTCTCCTTTCAGTTTCCAGATGGAGGATTCTTTTGTGAATTGCTTACCCACACATCAACACTGGTGATCCAACATTCTTTTCTTGTAAACTCACTACTCAGTTTACCAGTGGTTTGCAGCCTCCCTCCCTGCAATTCTTGCTTCCCAGGGTCAGCCTAGGTGCACACATCACAGTTCCAGAGCAACAGATCCCAAAAAGCATCTATAGTACTACCTGTGGTCTTCTTTTTCTCCTCAAGAGAAGACTACGAAAGACAAAGTCATGCACATAATTCTTCAAAGGATGGAGCAGGGTGGGGGAAGGAATAAATCAGTAAAAGATGAATGGAGGGAAAAACCAGGATGCACAAACAACCAAAAAGCAGTTTGATGACTTAAATTCCCATATGCCAGGGCATCCATGCTCCTGAGAGTGGTTCTTCCAGCACCCTGAAAATCCAGCTGAGTTCCATGATGAACCAGTATCTTGAGCACTCTAATAACTCAGTAGAAAAAAAACTATTCACTGAAACTGATACCTGCAGCTACCTTTCAACCTTGATAAAGTTAAACATGGGTAACTGGAAGTTAGTGCATCAAGAAATGTTTATTTTAAATCACGTTTAAGTCAGTGTTTTAAGAAGGAGTCAATGACAAACAGTGCAAAAGTAGGTGTGCTGGATAGTATCAAGAGAAGTTACCAAAAAAAAAAAAAAACACCACCAACTTTTGTGAAATAAAAAGCATTACTAAACTGAGTTTAAATAAAACTAATACCTTCACTATTTTCTTTTTGCATGCTCCTGCATTAATTATCAGCATCAAAATTGCCATGTGATAATACCAGACAGAATTTTTATTTTCAGTTTGGGTTTTGGGAGGCATGTTTTTGTAAGGGTTTTTGTTTCTTTTTAATGTGAGAATATACAGGCACAGGCTTTCCAAGGAAAAAAAAAAAAGTGGAACCGTATATTTAATGCCAGAAAATTACACAATTGGAGGCCAAAGAATTAGCTTTTGTCTCCATTTAAATTCTCAAAGAGCATAATGAAACCAGTAACGATGCACAGCCTGAAACCTGGTATATTTTTCATTTTGTACAGTCACTGTTAGTTGCTTAAAGGCATGGGTTTATGCTAGAATGGAAACTCTGCAATGTGTCTTACTTTTACACTATGTTTTGTTATCTAATGACTCTTCCTGGACATGCTTGGTTATTTTTCCCTAGTTTTTAAATGTAACCGTTACCCTGGGTTATCATGTTTGTTAACTTCCAACGTGTCCTATGAAACCAACTGCAATTCATGCAGAGTAACACTTTTCCCTCATTCTAGCACAGTGGCTGCAAAGTGAAATGATGTTATGCTGTTCTTATTCCTCTTTAGTGCCACAGACTTCTGTCTTAACTGGTATCAACCTCATCTTTTCTGGAAGTTAAAAAGCAATTAGTGTATTTCTTGACAAACAGGAATATACTAGAGCATATCTCAGACCCCCATATTTCTGTTGATTCAGTGATGAAAAGTGAAGAAATCCTCACCACTTCCATCACTAACATGAAAAGGGCCCTACAACAGGCTTAATGTTGTTTTTAAATTCTAACTTTCTTTAAAAAGCGCATAAGGAAAAGGAACAGTCAGCAGGGTAAAGCAGCAACTACTGGGACCCAACAAGCTTCAAATGACCCACTCTTAGTGAGGGGATGAAAAAGTTCTTTGGTTCTTTGCAGAAAAAGGAATATTCAGGCTTAAGCAGGAGGGGCCAAAAGGCAGGAAAGTCACATGCAAGCTCTGCTGCCAAAGAGAGAAATCTCATGAATCTCTACATGAATAACCATTAGGGAGAAAATGTCACATTTGTACACAAACTTTCTTAAGCAGAACTACTGAGAAGTAAAGATAAAGCAAGCTGGTATGATGCTGACCGTCACCTATTGTCCATCCAGTGGGTAACAGTTGGAAGCTGCATTCATTTATTTCAAAGATTTTAATATTAACTATATGAATTAAGCATACTGAGTACCCACCCATGGCTGTTCTGTGGATGAATGACCCAAAAAAAAAAAAAAGACAGTCTAAGAACTACACTGTCTACTGCAAATGGATAAAAATACAACGGAGTTTTAAATAAGTCTTTGAAGTACATGCCTGCCTTCCTACTTGAGGATCTTCAGTATTACACTCACTTAGACCCCAGCTGTCCTTGAAGTATCAAGATGACTATAGTGAGGCCAACACTTTCAAAATCAGTATCTAATTTCAAGAATTTAAGGGAGCACTGACTACCTGGAACTGAACTGGAGAACTGGGGGATTCTGTGAAATGACCAAATCAAATTTATTATTGCTGAATACACATCGGGAGAGGTACATGAACAAAAAAGTCACCAAAAGGTTCCCACTCTTCAGCAAATATATCTCAAAACCAAACTCAACATTGATGACTCATACCTTAGTCTAGAAGCAGGCAAAATGGGAACTGAGAAGCAAAATCCTTGGCCTTGTCTTCAGTCATTCTTTTTACTGAAATACATCTTCTGGTCTAAAAGGTACTCTTTTTGTTTGTTCCAATTCAATTAAGTACATTTACAGAAAGAAGGTAAACCCTTAACGAATTTACAATCTTACTTTCTTCAGCTACACCCTCCCCAAGCAAATCCCATCCCCCGTCTATTATTTCACTTCATAGTTGTTGATAGAATGGTTAGGAAATGGTTAATTTTGCACAATTACATCTTCCATATGCGACTGCCATTTAGCATCCCACCCTAAGGGTGCAATCAACCAATAAAGACTTTCCTCTGATTATGTAATGCGGATGATATCCCACTTGAGGTCTCTTTTGGATGTAAAGACAACTATAGCATAGTGACTTTGCAAGTAAGATGATGTAATGCTACTCTGTAAGTAACAAAACATCTGAGCATGTGCACTGTGAACCACACAATTCAAAATCCTAAGTACATTTCAGTCTGAACCATTCAGTTGCTGGAGAGCTGTGTCTCCCTTTCTTGTTTGCTCTGCAGCTCTTACAAACTTTCTAAAGCCAAAACCAGAACCAATCTTCTTCAGAACTAGTCACACAAAAAAAAAAAAAAAAACCCAGAACCGACTTCACCCTCTTCACCCTCATTTAAAGTTAACACATTCTCAAAAAAAAAACAAAAAATCCTCTCCCAACTTGTATTTATGAGTAAGAAGATGAAAAATATTTTCTGGATAACTTTAATCAATGCATATGCCCAAAAGGCAGCTGTCAAAAGAACACACGCCAGATTTGTGCAATTCTTAAAAGTTATATGTGAAATCCAACTCATGTCAATGCACCTATAGCTTAAGTGTTATGAAGGTGTTTAACTTGAGATTGACATTCAAATGTTGCAAGTGAACACACACCCAGCAGGTTCATTGTTCATCAGTGTAGAAACAGTGACAGCCTATGCCTGTCATAAGACCATGCACACATACGCATACAGTTTTTAAAAGACTGTCCCCTTATGCAGCTTTATATAAAGCAGCTTTTTTATCTCAGAGGTCAATGAAGAAGTGTTTTTTAAAAGAGAAAAAAAGGTTACTGAAAGTAAAATATTCAAATATTCACTGGAAGAATCACACAATATAATAATAAAATTCTATTATCAACTCAAACTGCTGATGAGGTTACTATGAATAGTGAGAAAGACAAAACAATGTCAGGGTCAGAAGAATTAAGACAGACGAACAAATCAAGCCCAAAGCTCTAATGGAGAGCAAAGTGAACGTTCTTTTCTATTGTGAAAGAGGTGACCCTTTTCATTATCCTCAATGTCATGCAATTGACAGCAATAAACTGGCCCTATTTGAAATAAAAGATTCCTAAGATAAGTCCATGCAGAAATGCAAGACACTGACATTTTCCTTTCTAAACTCAGATTAATGCAAAGTAAAAAGCATGCATTTAAGACTCTGTGTGGGCTACTTCCTGATTCCGGACCATCTCCCTTTCCCATTTACCTCCCCAGGGGAAAAAAGTGCAACCATAAGCCTCCCTGTATTCCAGTACAAATGCTAAAAATGCCTTTTAATCATTCCTTCCCAGCCACTTCATCAGACATTGGTATCTTCACGCAGTCCTCCCTCCACCTTCCAATAATTCTGTCATGGATTTTCTTCCTTTAACATGACAACGGCAAATGGGAACATCACCTGACAAAAGTTAGCCTCTTTCACTGCTTCTGGCTCCAAGATGCACTTAAAAATCAGAGATGAGCACAGAATAGCAAAAGAACAGAAAAGGCTTGTTAATGTCTAGTGAAGTAGTTAAAGTAATAAAATTTAAAAAATAAACAAATAAACCAAAACATAACTGCACAGGGTGATTGATTTGGTCTCCCTGTTCCCCTGCAGTTATGAAAAGAAACAAGTTATTATACTTGCAAAAGGATCCACAAACATGATTTCCCATCTTCCTTTTGAATTACTTAAGATACTAATGTTATTTCCTGAAGCCTGTAGGAATTCACTGCCAAAAATAGGCCACTTTCCTGCTTTTGAGAAATACCTAAAATAGAGAAGATGCTTCCAAGAAAGCATATTCTGCAATACTGAAGCAAAATTAATGAGTCAAAGTTTGGTAAACAACCCCAATTTTCTGATATCAATACATGTGGAACACATACAGGTACGGCATTTAAAGCCAAGGTACCACAAACAGCCCACAGTCACTTCTAAAGAACAACTAGCTGGAAGAAATCAAAACTCATTGGAACCATTGTCCGTAAGAGCTTCAGAAGTATCCACAACTCCTTTGTGTGCATTCACATATACAAATTATACAGAGCAGTTCCCAAAAGGTCTGAGGAATTTCAGAATTCAAACCCACTCTGGCCCTCTCTCCTGAGCGAAGCCACTGATAAGGGTTTGTACAAGCTTCTGAGCCATGAGTGTTTCTGCTACAGGGGTATCTACTCCCCATCAGAACTGCTCCAAGAATGCTAGCCACCCATCACACTGGCCACTGAGCAAACTATACATAGCAACATCTTTTGGGCATGACTTGAACTGATGCAGATATACATGGATAGCTGACAAGTTAAGGCTCCAAGGCTCCACTGACATTCCCAAGCCCCAAGGTCAAAGGCATTTTGTAACTCCCAAATAAAATGTTTATTCTTGTCAAGCCCTGCATAACGTTATGTCACTCTGGACACACCATAGGCTTCTAGCAAAGTAACTCCTATTTTAGTAGAGTTGGATCCATGCATACTCCTCTACTCAGCAGCAATAGGAAAGCAGACTGGTTTGTTTTATGTGAGAATAGCCTTTGCTCATCTACCACAGGGATTCTGAAATACAAGCAAATAAAATCAGAAAAATAAGGTTAACAAAAATGCAAAGCACAAAACAAAAAAAAAAACCCTAAAAAATCATGTGTCCCAAAACACAGACACCTTAGAGTACTAAAAGCCAACCTGAACCACATTCTAAGAGGTCATGCACAACTGTGTCTTAACTTAACCGACAAAACATATGTTAGGGGTTCAGAAAATAATTATTCTTTTGCGATTTCTAGTCCTAGGCCTCTCTTTATCATACATGGAATACATACACTTCTCTATGTATCACTTTAAAAGTTAAAGTAAATAGTAGTGTCACCTTCCACAAAAGGTTGCAAGTACTGTCATAAGTACCATACTGCAGGAACTAGAATTGCTTTTCTCCCTCTGCCGTTGTTACTGGCCAGAGTTATGCACAAATATCAACTTATACATACAGTTATGTATTTACTGTGGAGGGGAGAGGGAAGACACATGGGGAGCAACCCAAACATTTTTTACAAATTTACCATACTTAAATCTTTGTTCTATAGCATCACCTAAGAGTACAAAGGTCTATGACATTTTGTTGTACTACCCTTGACAGGAAAAAAAATGCTAAATTACAAAGATACACAAGAGAACAACCTGAAATCACATGCCCATTTAAGAAATCGGCTTAATTTTTTTCCTGAGTAATAAAACAGCCTGCTTACAAGTTAAATTATTAACAATTAACAAATCCACCATAGGTTTTCATAGTGGAAGAAGCCACTTTACCTCAAGATTTCTCTTATAAGAAATTGCATCACTACAGGAAAGAATCTAATACATGCCTACATTTAATCAATTTTACACAGTTCATCATCACACACTTAACATACACACTTTTGTATGGACTGTAACTATCTTTTATCTAATTTATCTAAGTAATATTAATCTTTGTATTATGAGCTTCTGAGTTTACTAGCCACAGCAAAGAGAAGCCAGAAATGATGCTCTGCCAGAATTCTCTAAACTAAGTTACCACAGGGAAGCAACACTGAAAGGCACAGAAACTTTATCCTTACAACTAAAAAGAGGTAACTGAAGAAAACAGATCAAAAATACAGTATCCAACAACTGAAAAAAAAACAAAAAAAACACAAAATCAAGCAGACCATAGAGCACTGAGGCAGGTTGCAGGGAAGACTGTTTAAAGAGCATAAGACTTTTAGGTATAAAAAAGGAATTTGTCTTTTCTCTAGGTGCTGGAAGAGAATTTCCTTAAATCACCACTTTGTGCTTGAGTAGAATTTTCAAGCATGAAGCAACCTGCACCTTATTCAAGCATTCATCTTCTGAAAGACTTTCTTAGTAATAGTCCGTTCTGTTGACATAACATTCAGAGACATGAGATCAATAAAAGTGTTCCCAGATAATGACACAGATTTAGTAGTGCTGAGTTTAAGGCAACGGTTCTTAATGCTGACATGTCTCAGGCAGGCTGCCACAAAAAAAAGCCAGATTAATACCCTTTTGTATTTGTTCCCCTTCCTCACTCAAGGGTTTTGTGAATTTTTTTTTGTTGCAGACTCTGGAGCTATGGAGTGTCTGAGTCTGCTAAATACATTTCCCCAAGACCAAGAGAATTCTTGAACAGTACCTGCTATGGGCAAGACTAGCACAAAGAGCTACATGTGACTACACACTAGGAGATCATGAAATTTTGTAAATACTTTTCCAGACTAGAGAGTTGAACCACACAACTCAGTCAAATTTCCAAACTATGAATCTATCAGATAGCTCAGCAATTCTGAATCCCAAAGGGATCAATTTCTACAAGTTACACTACACCCCTAGGAACCCACAGTCTAAAACAGCCTGTATAGGATATATTCGCCTCTGAATTATTTCAATTCAGATTCCTTTAACAAGTATCAAAATCACCATTAATTTCAAGTACTGTGCTTTAAACAGGGACTAGCATATAGCTACTGAAATTACAGAGAATAAGGAAAACCTTTCAAAATGTATTTTTGCCAGGAATCCTAGAGGTGGGGGGAGGGAAGGGAAGGAGGAAGGGGGAGAGAGAGGGGGACATGATTTATCAAGGCAGAAAAAATGTCTTTTAATAGACAGGCTTCATAACGGAAGTGCCAGCATCCAGAAACCCAAAGAACTGCAAACGGGCCCTAGAGCATGTTTGTGTTTTACTCACCTATTGCTGGAAGCCCAACAAAAATACTTCCTCTTCTTGCAAAGTTTGCCTTCCTTAGCATCCACAGTCATTCTTCTACAACCTTACTGCCTTTCAGATAAGCTCTTTAACAGCTATATTTTCACTGGGTTAATCTGTAGGAGGCAAGAGAAGCCTACTCAAGAGAATTATAACAATGAAACATAAGACCTGCAATACTTTTTTTATGCTGGATTCTCTCTAAAAACCACTAAAAAGGAAAAGAAGTATGACAGCTTCATAATCCTCTATGTATAATGTCAACGTCTCCAGCTAATCTTCTTACAGTTTCTAAGCTGCATTCAAGTCCACAGTCACCTAAATGTGTGCCTCACAAGCTTGTGCTTTCAAAAAAGACCACAGCCTCAAGTAACTTCTGCAAAACTTTTAACCTCTAAGAAACACACTGAAAGCTAAATCCCTTCTGTGTGCTGGACTTCACACTCCAAGGCACTGGTAGAACAGCATCACCCAGCAACAACTGAAGAAACAACAGATGTGAAAGAAAAAGAGGGTCAGTGATACAGAGGAACCAAAGGAACTTGCAGTAACTTGATCTACTTCTTCACCTCCATCTGCATCAAAGCTTTGAAAGAAACATCCTCCACTGACACCAGGTTCAATACATGTCTATGCAAGAAGTTGAGTCAACTTCACTCAAACCTGTGTGGTGATTATTCAAACAAGAACTAAACTACTCAGAAAGAGGTCTGATCACTTTGAACAAAATGACTGAATTCACAGCTTAGGTTAACACATACAGAAGATCTGAGACAGGAATTCATGTGGAGTGAGACTTGAAGCTCAAAATGTTTCTGTCAACACCATTTCCCTGAAGTTCTACAAGAACCCTGCTGTGACTGAATTTCAAAGGAGATGAATGAAGAAAAGTAGGCAACTAATTACACAGTGTTGAATATTTTTTCTGAGCGATAATGACTAAAGACCAACATTTAAAATGTGTTCTACTTCCAAGCATGTTCACAGACATGGAACTTTGTGTCTTCTGAAGTACCTCACCACAAGTGTCTTCATTATGATTACAACTCACTTGTGCTACTGCATTAATACTGAAATGGCTGTCATGCTTCCAGAAATAGCCCAAATAGGCATACTGGGGAGGCAAGGAGTAATAAATTCTCAGTGCTGTACACCACAAGCAAAACAAACCTCCAAGCCCAAACTGCTTAATAAAATACAATATTGTGCACAGTTGTGCTGTGCAAAAAAAAAAAAATATCTTTTCTTAAAAAATTATCTTGGTCAAATATACAAGAGGAAGCCATCTCATGAGGAAATAGGGAGCGCTTGCCAGTTCTCCTTAGGAGAGAAGTCATTAATAGTTAAAAGATGGAGTCATCAACTTCTTAAGGCGGTGCCCGACAAAAAGGGATCTAATTATACCTAATATTTAGCTAGGAGTTTTATTTGTATTTGCAAAAAAAAGGAGAATAATGGAATCTACAAACAATAGGAGAGTTTGGGAAAATAATTCTTCCGGCTGCCAAAAAAATTAAAAACACACAGTAATGAAGATATGAATCTCTTTCCGTCCATGGTACATAGTAAAAGACACATGAATCTAAAGAACGTTATCTTTAGAATTTTCACTGCTTCTCTCCCTTGCCTTCCACATGGAATTTATCAGTTGTCAGTGCATTTCAGACTGTCACTTAGCCATAATAACCTCTATATTTCTCTTTGTAATATTCAGAAATTAATCTATGCATAAGGATATAAAACACTAAAGTACTCTTTACTAATGAAATCTAAGAGATAGCCAATCACAATGCTAGAAATAAGAAAGTCAAATTGGACAGATTTTTTTTCAGGATGCTATCAATCCAAGAAAATAATCTAAGAGTGAGCCTTCTTCCACTGAGTTAATGTCAAAACTCCCACAGATTTCAGAGACAAGGCTGAGCATAGAGTGGAAAAAAAAAAAAATCCTTGAAGTCACATGAGTTATTAAAACATAAAACATCAGATCCCAATTAGGCAAGTCATTAAAATTCAACTTGTCAATCTTGCACGTTTCAGTTCCCCAGTATTACTTGCAAAGATTTAGCAGACCACCTCCAAAAAAGCAAATGGTTTTAAGTAATGTAAACTGCTAATAAAAGCTTTGACAGTATTTGTACTTCTATAGATGTCTATTTTCAGGATATCAAAGTAACCTAACAATTCAGACCCCACAGAGAATCTGAAAAGCCTGAGATGTGACCAAGAGCCTGATTCAGCCAAGCATTTTAATATATCATTAAAATCAGGCTTATGCTGAAGTCCTTTCCTTTTTCAACAAAAATACACAAGACTATGATTTAAGTGCTTTGTTGAACTGAGGCCCAAGTTCTAATTTCCTTTATTTATCTTAGATACAAAATGGCTAAAGGAAGGGGTCAAATTCTGCAATAGACAGGTTATGGGTTTAAGGACACTTGCTGCTATGAATTGCCATGGGGAAAAAAAGAGAAGTAGTTTAACAATGGAAGTAAAGGGAGGAATTCAGAGAGTTTAAGATAAAGTCTAAAAACAACAGCCTCAAAGTCTTTTAGCTTATTTGCCCTTCTTTTCCCTGCCTGCTACAATCTTCCATCTTTCTAGCTTCTGTTTTTTTTCAAAGTAAAATCCTGAGAGAATGTGGGCACAACTAACAATAGGTAGTGATAAGCAGTGACTAGATGAAAGCCACCACAAGCAGGCTGCAGGAAGCAGCCCTGCTTTGTCAGGGATGCACCAAATGATCCAAAGTTTCTTCAGCTGTCACAATACTTGCAAATACACCAATGCTGAACAAGTATGTCTAGTAACTAAGGAAACTGAGCTGATTTTAGGGAGCAATGGAGAATAAGACAGGCATATGTTCTTGCCCAAAGGCTTTTTTTTTTTTTTTTTCTTTAGAGCAGGTTACCAGTGCCAGGATTCCACCTACAGATACTGGAAGGCACTGTAATCAAGCAGTAAAAGAAGGCTTCTCAGCAACACTATGTGTTGCCTCAGATATAAATATACTTTTCATGCTATAGTAACCCAAAACCCGGAATTTCAATTATATAGTTCTTCAACAGAGCTTGGAATAGTACTTTTTTTAAGTTGTACTTTTACTAAGTTGTTATAATACAAGAGAAGGAAGTCAGGCCATTACACACTTAGCTGATGCTCTTTGATAAAGCTGTTTTGCAGAAGGTCACAGATGTGTATTTTTGTATCGCAAAGGAGAATTAATTAAGAAACTAGAAGTTCATGCTTTGGTCATCCCCAGATACAAACACAGACTTACAAACTGGAGGACTTGCATTCCCTATTCCCAGCTCTAGCCTGCCCCCAGACTGCCAATAAACTTATTGCTACCACTACCTCAGCTGCGTTCCTCAGCAGAACTGGGCTGTAAGGATGGATTTTTGATTACCAGCTCTTGAGAAGTCCTCCCTTTCAAAGCTGTTTATGGTCTACAACAACTGTTTCAATGTGGGTGGACAAAACTGCAGATTTTCATATTGAGACAGACTAGAGAGACAGGTTCTGCGCAGGTGAAGGGGAAGATGAAATAAAATACCCCACAATTGCAAAGGGAACCAACTAAAATACAAAAACAGCAGTTTTCACTGTATTCACTGTAAGCATTTGTATGCTTGTACAAACACGTAAAAAGAAATGCATGCACATTTAATTCCCACATACATTCCACAGATCTACTTACCTGACTCCCCCCCCCCCCTTCAAATCTTAACTGGATACAGCATCCTCCACAGCCTACTCTAAGACAGTATCTTTGCACCTCCAGTTGTCCTTTCTTCTAAAACAGAGTCCAGCAGAAAGGGTGAGTTTGTAGCTGAGGATGAAGTCAACTTAATGTTGCTTTTACCAAGATCACCTCGATGAGTTTTTACATAATTCAAATAATCTACACTTGCATAATGCTTTTGAGAAAAACTATACAAAATGTTAGTTCCCCAAAACACAGGAAATAAAATATTATACCGGTCTATCCATTGGTATATTCATATAATTATTTCTGAAACCATGTTGGAAGGGTCAAGATACAGGTACTGCACTACTAAAGAGATCTGGAAGTTTTGTAATCAAGCATACAAATCTGAACTGCCTCAGAAACTTACAAGTGGGATCATGTGTACACACAAGTAGCACACTTCTGAGTAAGTCTTTACCCAACCACAGTGCAAAGGGCTGGCTGAAATTTTCCAACTAAAAACTAAGTATTTTTTTCAGGCTCCATTCAAGGTAAATATGTGCAAGGAATCTAAGAGAGTCTGTCTTTTCAATGAAAAGCAAACATTTTAATCGTAATTTATCTTCATATCTACAGACAACATCCCCCAAATAAACTGGCTTATGTTAGAATTATATTCAAGTATACTAACACACACAAAAAGGAAGCACTAGGACAGCTTAAGCCACACCAAAGTTTACCTGAAGACTAAAATTCAAATGCTGCAAATAAATGAAATGTGGATGCACCTACTTTAACAGAGCTGCACAAAACAGTGTAGAATGCCTTTCAATTGTCTCATTAATTTAACCCTTAGTGGGATTTCAACAAGTTCTGTGCCTATTTCAAGTATTTCTTCTTTGTGTTCTCAATGTTTATTGAGGGTGTACACCGAAGGACAGGGAATACAAGAGATAGATTTTCAGCTCTTCAATCTAAGTCCTATTTTGGCTTCCTGCCTCTTTTCTAAATATTAAAACAAAAGACTCATTTATTTAAGACCTTCTTACTAAAAATAGTTGGTGGGACTGCTTAATTGTGTTAGCTGAAGCACAAACATACAAAAAGGAAAGGGTTTTGTTGGAAAAACACTGAAGAGAAAAAAAAAAAAATCAGATTTCATCTGGCCTTCCCATCATCACTTAAGAGAATTGTTTTGTAGTTACATCATCAGGAAATAAAATACTACCCTCTGAGGACCCCAGCTCTTTACAGAAAGGAAAAAAAAAAGAAGGCTCAAAGTTCATATCACCCTCAGAGGAGCACAGCTAAATTCACAGCTTTTGTCATATAAAATAAAAAAAGTCAGAAAAAACCTCCCTTAGAACAGCTAATTACAGGAGATGACCTGGAATTTAATTTTTCCCTTCTCAAATTCTAGGCTGTGAGACTAAGTGGAAAACATGATAACTAATCAGCCTAACAACTTCTAACAACCTCATTATCAATAAAAGGAGCTGCCCTAACCCAAACCTTCCACACGTTCTTCTTGGCCATGAACTAGTAGACGAATATTTCACACAGCCCCGAGCGTCAGCTGGAGCCAGAACACATTAATGAGCTTTTTAAGTTCTGGCTATCACTGAAGTACACCAGTCATACCCGACGAGTCTGCACAACACGGAGCGCCTTATATGGCTAGGCAATGACGTAATGCTCCATAGGCTTGGGGCACGCAAAGAGCCTATCTCTCATTGTTTAGTGGGACTGCTGGAATGCTCACAGCTCTGATGCTACAGCTCAACGCCTCGTTCGCACCATGGAGCAATAGCTGACCCAGGATTTCTATAGTCCAGGAGTGCAAGGTAAGGGAGAGGGTGGGAAGCAAACTTCTTCTGGCAAGCACTGACGCTTCTTGCTTTTTCGTATCGAGATACTTCTTCTTCTAAAAAGTCACTTCCGAAAAAAGGGGTGAGGACTGATAAAGAATGAAATACCCCCAAAACAGCACCGGGAGATCTAGAAGATATCTGGTTACTTGGAAGTAGGATGACTATTTCAATCGGTAAAGCTGCATTTTAAACAATTCCTACGGAGCCAAAGGATAAGGAATTAGTGTTAAAGGAAGACGTAGTTATGAATTACACACACTTTCCCAATGGCTGGATAAAATCATGACTGCATTTAAAGCTGTGGAAAGAGTCCAACAGTATTGTAATATATTAGGTAGAGCTACTGCCTTTTTTTATGCTGCATTTATATGCATATGCTATATATTAGCAGACATGTATGCACAGATGCCTCTAAGCATTTATTATACTTAAGAACAACTTTGACTACAGAGGGATGTATAAATTGCACAAACATTACTCTGCAATAAGATTATGCTATGTCTGAAAGAAACAACTAGTTTGATTACTAACAAACTTCAGCTCCCACACACTGCTTCCCTCTTCTGTATCTTGTGTGCAAGTGTCAAATCACAAGAGGACAGAACTGTCAGATTTTGAGGGAAAAAAAAAACTTTAAAACCTTGTCAAACAAATGATGAGGCTTTCAAAATCAGAAAACCCACTGCTCTCCTTGAGGCTTATTTTACAAGTTGCTGAACAGTATTGCAGTTACTGCAATACAGAGAAAAGAGTTTCGATGAGGCACTAGGCAACTTGAAAGATTAGACCTTAGTGTGCTTATAATTCACATCTGTGTAGTACACAAAATTACACTGTCCTCTCTGCTGATTAAGGACCAAAACCTGTCAAATCCCCATTTATAGGAACAACTGCAATTAAGTCAATTGTACTGTCCTACTTACAAATTCAAATTACTAAGCACTCTTCTCCAGTCTTAATGTGCAACTGAAAATGTTAGAGAGACTCCTTAAGACCTTTAAAAAATTATTCTTAAAAGTAAACCATGGTTTTGTCGTAGGTTTTCATTTTCCTTAATGCAAAATTAAATCAGCATTAAATGTTAGGACACCAGAAAGAGTTTTTGTCTTCCTTCATTTGATGTTTTAAATCCCGCAAAATCCTTGTTCAGGTATATATTTAGAAAAAATCAAAGCTGATACAATCATATGCACTGCTGTACTAGCAAACATATATGGATTCAGAGACTCAGTCAAAATATCATGTGTGAATATTTTCATTACTTTTTTTAAAAAAAACCAAGAAAATATTACGTAGTTATTTTCCACATACTTCTAAAAATGTAAATATATATAGAGAGACACATTTAATTTCAAAGATCATTCAGGTATTTCTGTATTATTAACCTTGGCATTTAGGTAAAGGTCACATCCATGTTTCCAAGATAATCACTGCTGTTGCAAGCAAAGCTTACACCCCTGTTGATGCCTTGAGTCTGCCTAGCTACAAAACCAGGGAAGAGGGCACAGAATATTATATAGAGAATGAAAAGAATCCTAGCAACCAGAACAAATTTAAGTTTACTGTAGAAAACCAAAATCTCAGATCAGTATCCTAAGTTCCTTACTACATCTTTTGCTCACTCTTCTGTCATATCTGAAGACTTGCAATCTATGTCCTAGCATACTTAGATCTCTTCACTGATAAATGATTACTTTGGTTTCTACCTATCCTATATCCAGTGGATTTAATGCCTAATAAATAGTCAAGTTGCAAAGTGTAAGTTAACTACATTATGAAAACATAGGTTATGAACTAAAGTAACATACTTTAAAGAATGTGTCTGAGTAGAAAGGATTAGCTGAAGTCAAAGGACTACAATATGATAAAAAAATCATACAAATGCAACACATGCAATAAACATCAACACTTGATATAGGCAATAACTAGAAAATGAAAAAAAGCCTACATGTAGGTAAGAAACTATTTCAGCTCCTCTAAATCCAGAGGAGGGTAACATTTATCATTAACTACTGCTTTAGCAATTTCCACAGTACCATCTGTGCTGTGAATGCTGCTAGCCTAATATGAAACATAACATCTATCAAAAGCCGTAAGAACTCTATTTGCCACAGTTCGTCTTTCTTAGATCAAAAGGGAAAATATTCTTCACTTAATACCTAGAGAACCTATTTTCCTCTCATTTATACTAACCGGTAAAAGAAGTCCACAATAATTAAACTGAATTATAATGTCTCATTATTGTTGTATACCACCACACCATCCCACCCCAGTATTACACTCTTTTATCAGATTTCTTAATACGTATTGAGAGTCTCTAATTTCAAGCAATTAAAACATTACCTTGAATCACCTAACAGTAAAAGGAGGCAGCAAAGGAAAAGAATTATCACATAATTCAGTCTTCAACAACTGTATTTCTTCACTTGTATTTCTTTTTTTAGTAATTTTTAACAACATCCAATGTAAAGAGAGAGCGTTTTTAAGAGCAAGTATATCCTCCAGAAATGAAAGTCAACTTCCTATCAAACTGCACTGACTGTTCCTTCCCCGCCATTTCCCTTCCCTCTACTGACAAACATCATGTACTGCTGACAGCAGAATTTTTAGATATTTGATCCAGAAGAACAAGGGATATAACTCACAATTAATCTTCCCTGTCAATACTAATAAAATCAAGTAGTATTTACCTAATACTGTGATGAATTACCATGCTTGCCATTGTCACAGGATAAAAAATTCAGCCTGTTTTACATCCCAGTTTTCCCTCTGTGGCAGTTCTTAAAAGGCTGGTACATTTCATCAGGAAAAATTCTTTACCAGGTATAGGTCAGCATGGGCAAGGGAGCAGCCATTGCTCCTCTAGACCTCTCCCGCAAACAGCTTCTCACAAATTCTGGGTGTGGTATTACCTTAATACAGTTCATTAAAGAAGCAATAAAAATATCTTAAGTCAGAGAATTCTAAGGAGCTTACAGTGTAGGAAGACCTATTTTTAAAAAGCATCCTATTAAATTTTAGTTCTGACTCATTAATATTTTCCCTTAATACTTTAGTCTGCCATCAAGTTGATTTGAACTTAGAAACTATGCCTTACCAATAAAAATAAATCATTTTCAATTGCTTAGGTTTGTGTTTCTTATATTGAATGGTTCTGCCATGGCATCCTTGAGGTTCATGTTGAGCTTTTTTGAAGTGGGTGAAAGCTTGGTTAGTTCAGACATTCACTAAACTCTATTACGTAGCTCCAAGATATAAGAGGCATTGATGAAAAATTCTAAATATAGTGCCCAGTCTTTTGATTTAAGGGAAGTAATGAACATGTTAAGTCTTAACACCTCTCAGTATGTTATGCTGATTTTGAGGTTTCCTGTGTTTTCTATCAGTGAGAGAGAAATCACTTTGATTGCATGTCCATGTGTTGTTTCTGGAAGGTCAGTAACAGCACTCAGGCTGATGGACCCATGGAGCACACTCAGGCATTCACAGCTCACTTTCCTCCAGTGTTCACAAATTCAGGGAAAATATATTTGAATGTTTTCTGTGGTAGTCTGTAGCTTGCAGTTAAACAGTAAAATCAGCCCCTCCCAATGCACTGCCTCCACACCAGAACAACAGAACTGAGGTGACAGTAAAGAGGTGGATGTTCACGCAATAAATGAATGCTAGCTGAGCAAACACCCAGCAACATCATTGTATAACCCTCCTTTAATAACAAAATTGAAAGCTCGGGTGTGAAAGTTCAAGCCAACCTTGCTAGACAACATTTCAACACAAACTCAAAGTCCTATAACCTTGGTCATTCAAGTTGATAAATGCACATACCTACAGCTCATCATGCATACCATGATGACATAACCTAACTGCTTGACTTCAGCCTCGAGCGGGGCAGGGGACCTATGGACGACCACCAGAGACTGGCTACTGAGGTAAATAAGCAGAACTTGAGCCTTGCTTCAGATTGCATGCTCATAGAAGCTGAGCAACCAAAGCCCAAAACCACCTAACTGCTCATGCTCAAGCTTCAACAAACTTTCACAGTTGTACAGATAGGGTACACAAAGCTCCCACGAACATAACTGAAAATGTGGATGGAAAAAACAAAATACTTCTGACAAGAAAAACATTCATCTTGCATACATTTCAGGTAAATAAAAAAACTCATCAACCAGATTTTATTGCCCTATATAGGTTTCCAAAAGGTTGGGAAGGAATACGGCAATCACACTTTAAAGAAATGATGGGTTCAAGTTCTTAAAAGATATGCCTTAAATCTAATATTCAAAGCAATTTCTTTCAAATTCATTACAGAGAGTGGATTTAAAACTTAGCTTTTTTTTTATTGGAGACAAAAGACTTACCTAGTGTTTGCATTGCAACTACTGCAATAAGAGTGTAAGAGAAAGAGAAAAGTATTTAAAGCTGAAATGAAGCAGCACATTGCAACTACCATGAAAAATACACACAAGGTTGGCTGTTTAAAAACGGAAAGTAATACACTTACAAAACTCACATTTTAATTGCATATTGGATTTTAGCACATGGACAAAACCATGTTTGAGAAAGTATAAACTCACTGAATTCCATCAAATTTTTATGGATTTAATCAATATTCTGGTAAAATGTACATAACTTTCAGTCACTAAGTCAAATTGCAAAAATCAGGAAAATTTATCACCATTACTTGGCTTACCGCAGGCAGGACTGTATTCTACTTGGCTACAGAGATGTTTCAGAAGCCACCTAATAAATGCCACAGTTGGTTTTGTTTTCAACTTCAAAACATTCCCACCAGCCAAGCACATTCTCAGCCTCAGCAGAGCCATTCTGTTTCAGATCCCTACATAGAAAAAAGGCAAGTGAATTAATTATGAGTCTAATTGCGTTTTTTTAAATTGAACCTCAGGCTGTAACTCCTCCACCTTTGGGGCAGCCAACCCATGACCAAAACATCTGAAATCCAGTGCTGAACATAGTAAGCTGGATGTAGGTAGGTGGGGGAAAAAAAATTACACCTGTTAATGATCAAAGCTGAAACATTCTCTTCACTTGCTAAGGAGTACAGTATACTCTTTCATATAAAAAGTCTTTTCACTAGCAGACCATGTCATTCCTAAATTAAATACTGAATTGGCTTCAATGAAAAGGCCACCATGAACCTTGGCAGGTTTAAGACTTCTCCTAAAACACGTTTCTAGAAACATATCTAATATACATATATGGGTATGTACATTTGCTTGCATACGTGTAAGCAGAGCAGGGAGATAAAAAGCCTCTGAAGCAAAGTCAGCAAGCACAGCTTCAATATAAGTTAATTCAAGCTAGATAAAATAGACTGCCTATAAGAGGAATGCAGGGATGACACCAACCCCTGGAGGCTTGTGCTTGGAGTTGCATACATTGATTCCCTTTTGGGAAAGCAGCAGACAACAGCTGACAAGAATCTTTTAAGTTTACATATTTTGCTAACACTCTAAAAGGAGGAGGGATGAAAAAGTAACAATGGTATATGAAGGAGCAGCCGCTTTGGAAAGTGCCTGCTTGCCCTTGCTTTGTTCCCATCCTCTGCCTAAAGCTCTAGATGCCATCTTTGAACGTAGGAAAATTCTCCAATCAGGATTAACTGGGTGGGGGGAATCGTAATTCGACAAGGTAACATTTTATAACCTGCAAATTACCTTCTCATGTATCTAGGCTAATGCAGTTAACCAAACAAACTAGCAAGCTCTGTCTAGGGATAATTGTGTCTTTTATTTTCAGCATTTGAAATCACATTATAAATTAATGATAAAAGCTAAAATGTATTACATCAGAAACATACTCTACATGAGGCATGCTACAGCTCCTTCGTTTTCAGTGACATCTGAAAATAGAAAAATGTAACCTAAACATCACAGACCATCAGCCAAGAGGCAGGAAAAGAGATCAAATAGGGCATGTAGTCAGATGGCCTTCAGTCACATAACAATACTGAGTTATAAATCAATTTGGGGTACTGTAACAAGGCAGAAAACTTTTGACTGAATTAACAGTTGTTTGAAGAACAGGGAACACTTGGAGTCTAAAAGTCTTCATATGAAGGGGCAGGGGAAGCATACATAAATATGATGCTCCTCTTTCCTAACTCTCTATGACAGTTTTTGAAAGGCAGAGCAAGTAAACTGGAAAACAACTAAAGATGGAAAAATAAGTATTTGTCTTGGCTTTAGGAAGACTGTTCAGACCAATTTTAAAAAGCTTTTAAGAAACCATTGGTCACAGAATAGCAAGAACTAGTTAAATCCATTTTTTTGAATGGTAACAATTCAGGGGTTTTCCTGAGACATTTATTTTCCAAAACAAGCAACAGCTGCTGAACTCACACGCAAGTAGCTCATTCTAGACACAAACTCTTACTGGCACATTTAGTGGACATACGACTAAAGGACCCAATTTTCTTTTATGCTTAAGCAGGGCATTTGATCTTTAATGCAGTGAACTACCAAGGCTTCAGAAGAACAGAAAAATCTTACTTTAACACATCATAATTGACACATCTGAGTAAAAGATGTTCTTTAGTTAAATAATACATCATAGGTGAAGTGGGTACTTAAAATGCTATGTAAATATGTAAATTAAATTATGAAGTAGACATTGGTTAGAACTATAACCATTAAAAAATTTCTCAGACTATCATTCTTAGCTCTCCACTGGATCTTCCTATCCTGTAGTCTAAACCAATGTGTTGGTGCTCTCTGAAGATCAGTTTCTAGAACTTATGTTGAACATGTAAACTTAAATCCCAAGGAAGAACGCCGATGCCAAGGATTAATGTGCTTTACACAAATCATGCGTTGACTTTGCACTTTTATGAGATTCACCAAGACCTCCCACGCCAGCGTGGCCTTAGGTCCTACCAAGAGAACAGAAAATCCAACTTTCAAACATCCCATATCTCAAATCCCAACACATTCAGATATAGGAGACATACAAGAAGGACATTTAAAAGGATTTTATTAGGACTTGTAACAAGAAAGTGAATTATCTCTCAACTAGCAAGGTCCCTGGAACTACAAAGCTTCAGTACCTAGAACTGTACGCAGAAGCAATTTGTAATCTATCGGAAATAGGTTTTATACAATTTCTGAAGGTCATATACTGCAAAACAGGAAGCTAGCAGCATTCTGCATCACTTGTAGCTTCAAAGCCATCTTTACCTAGTTAACCATGCTGCAATGCATTACTACAACCTTTTTCACCTGTGTCCTCCAAGAATAAGTGCAGGACAACTCCACCTTAGAGAAAATGGACACCCTCACATTATCAGGTCTCCAGGAAAAAGATGCATATTTAGCTTCAAAGTGAAATCTCTGTTTGACATTATGTGTTATTACTGCTCTTACGCTCCTAGTCTTGGCTACTAGAAAAGGTTGCAACTGTAAAGGCAAAACTTATTGAGGTCTCTTGCCTATTTGGAAATCCTCAACTACATTACTTCAAGAAACCCTGCATCAAGGAAAAATTAAGTATTTTAAGCTAAATTTGCAGTAACAATTAAGGTTCACGTTTTCTGCCTAAAAAAGGAATGGGGTGCCACTTAGGCCCAGTCTTCAGACACTCAGAGTTTATTATTCACAAAGCTACTTCAGGAAGTAAGAACACCAGAAAAGGAGCTCACTTTTGTCTTAAGATCTATGTATATAGTTAAGATTTTATGGGTATGAACAGGACCCTCAAGAAGTCATGGAATTTATCCTCCTGCACAGGAGTGACACCACCTACATCAATCCTGAGGAATGTTTGTCTAATTGTTTTTAACTAGCCGCATTCTTCCAAATGATGGCAAACTCATGGCCTTCCCAGACAGCCCCATTCAGTACTAAAATACTTTTATTCAACTTTCAGTGTTTAATCTATGTGGCTCTAATCACAATTTCCACACATAGATTCTTGTCACATGCATTGAGCATATTAAGAACATACTAAGTCTGCAGCCAACCTCCACCTGTCTAAAAAACAAGTGGCCACTGTATAAGTGAGCAGCTTATATCCAGGAGTGGCAGCAATGAGGATGCCTTCAGTTCAACAGAGGAAGTATGTATGGCAGTATGGAAAGTTCTAAATTCTACCACTGCAGATGACTAATAATATACAAATAAGGCCATGGTTAGTGTAAGAGATAGGCGCAGTGCCTATTCTGCCCATAGATAAAAATGTGGCTGCAGAGATTTATTTGTATATAAAATGTGTGTTAAGATCGTTTTAGAGAACATCCAGTTCCTGCAAATGTTATGGGAAAATGACATTTACGACTAACCAGTCCCCTCTGGGTAACATGAGGTGTTATTGTTGGCTTAGTGGATTTGCTGTCATACCAAAAATATTAACTAATTGAAGTTTAAAAAAGGTTGTATGAATTGGATCCTTGCACAATTATGCCAGCTCTGGTCAAGATAGCAGCACAAGCACTGCCCCAGGTGAAACAGACACCAGAAAAACACCTATTTTCCCAAATGACCTCCAAAATAAGTATCCATAAAAGAGGTCCACCTTGAACCTACACACTATGATGTTATATACAGAAAAAAAAAAAACCAAACCCACAGTCAAAATATAGACAGTATTTATCTATTTATTGAAATTGCTCACAGAAAACTTAGATTGTTTTCTTAATCTGAAGCATCTTTAAACTGAAAAGTGTAAAAAATGACTTGTGGGTTACAAACATACATGGAGTTGAAGCAACTAACTCATTCAGGGAATCAGAACTTCTGCAAACTCCTCACTTACTTGAAGGATGCAGATTAAATAGCTAAGACAAAAACTCAGCTCTCCAAGTATTACGCTTCCACCAACAGTAAACAGCATGGCAGTAATAACTAAGTAATATTTGCCTCGCACAAACTACACACACGCGACTGGGATATTCACTGCTACTGGCAGCCTGACCAGAACCTTCCAGAACTTGGGCAAGCTGCACTCCCTTGTTTGTGCCTAATCTTCCCATGGGGAATGGAGGGGAAACCATCTAAAAGATAGTTTTCAAGAGCTCAGTTAAACCCTACTACAATTTTTCAGTTGCTACAAGCTAGCAACAGACTACAATGGTAGCAATTACTGACATTGACACTCCAAACAGACAATACAAACACATCACCTGCCCATTGTGTGAGGGGATTAGTGGAAAATCACCGTCCTGTTTATCTCCATAGTACTGAGTGTTTTATAACACTGGTGATTTTTAAAACATCTCAGTAACTGATCAAGCAATAATGTTCTAACACAAATGCTTTAAATATACATTTAAAACAAAACTCAGGTTCATAAAGACACAGGATCTCTCCCATCAATTTCATATGTTACCATGCAGTATCAAGTATCAACCTGTCAAATGCAATCACTTCATTGACACTTAATTTCCAAGAACATCTAGATATGGAAAGAATAGAGAATCATAGAAAGATTGGGGTTGGAAAGGACCTCAAAATCATCTAGTTCCAAGCCCCTCCCATGGGCAGGGCCTCACACATGTCAGCCCAGGCCTTGTCCAACCTGACCTATATAATACAAGTCTGAATTTTATACTCTTAAACTGAGGTTTCATGGTAAAATAATACTGAATTCTAGTACTGAACTAAAATTAGGGCAACTCTAGGTGAACGTTAATCCAGCCTTAGATATTATACCAACCAACATAAATTTGTTAAAAATTTCTCATGCCATTTACTGTCACCAAATCTACACAGGATTTTGAAACATTTATGACTGCCAATATCCATCCCTATATTGCCAGGAAGAATTTTCAGCAGTTTAGTAGTTGTGAAATCATGATCACAAACAACATTACTGCTCCAGATTAATTAATTTTTAAAAGACTGTTATTATCTGCATATGTTTACTCAGCATCACAGCTAAATACATCTGGTTATCCATTTGAAATTTTGCCTGTAAACCCAGAACTGGCAACACCATTCATCACCTATGACTTCTATTAAGACTTGTAAAGCAAGTCAGCATTTTAAGCACCAGATAAAACAATTATTCTTTGGCAGCCTGTAGAGTAATAAGCAGAACTCGCATCCTCCTCCATGTAAGTTCTCATTTCATAAAACAAATTTCCTTATCAGGAAATTGCCTTACGCACAGTCTCTTGCAGTTGAGACACCCTTTGTGGAGGTGCACATCCTAGTATAAAGTAATGAATTAAAATATACGTATGCAAAAACACACTGGAAAATGCATTTTAAAGTAAGTGTTTGCATTCTGTTGGGAAGTGCTGACTGATTCAGATAAAGGCAATAGATTACACAATACCTATGGTATGCTGTTGCTGCTGTAATTTCAAAGGCTTTTGATTTTCTTTGTGACAAGGAGAAAAAAGAAGCATTAATAAAGATAAGAGACCCATAAAAGTAGCTATAACGTATGTCTTCATAAAAACTACACATCTATAAGCAGAATTGTAGGCAAAGGAAAAATGAAAAAGAATAAAATGCACAGCCACCCCAAGAAACCCATTTTAACAAACCCAAATTTTGTTGCAATAAACTGTGGAAGGCACAGACAGACTGGCTGTCTTACAAAACCAAATATTTAACTGCATTGCTGTCAAAAATTACAACTGTTTGCAAGACTCACCAGAAATGATGAAGCAAGTTTCTTCTCTTATTAAAGGCCAGGCCATGGCTTATTGCTAACTGAGAAAAACGCCTAGGAGTAAGAGGCATGACTTCATCTACATTTAAAAGCTTTCAGGTTAAGTGCTTTTATTTGCATTGTACAGGGGGAAATTCAAGTACGTGTTCAAAACTTTTAGAAGAAAATCTCCCCCATGTTACAACATGTAGAACCTCTAGTAAGCTACATCTTTTACCTGGAAAAGGGTGAAGAGCACAAGCTAGATAAAAATATCTTTATGATTAAAAAAAAAAAACAAAACAACAAACAAACCAACAACACATTCACAGTCTCCATCATTTCTGCAGAATAATCTGATAAAAATAAAGATCTGATAAAAATAAGGTACATATTAAAATCTCCTCAATACTTCAGTGACAGGAATGTTTAAAGTACACCTTTATAAACCAACACCTATTTCACTTGCATCAACAGGCTCTTCTAAAGCCATCATTACAAGATTGCTTAAAGAAAAAAATAAAGTATTGGTTTTATCCTCTCAGAGTAATGATTCATTCTAGAACAAACTCAAAGCATTATAAAATAAGGGTCTCGTGCTTTCTTAGGTTTCCCTGATACTCAGGAAGGAAAAGCCATCCCCTTAGATTGCTCTAAAAACATAAACAGCATTGATGTAATACAGGTCCCCCCCATAACAGCAAAAAACTACAGTTAAAGACAAAATGATATCACATGACATCAAGACAATGAACCGTTTTAGGAGTCCCCATATCTTGTAGAGAACACACTGTCATTATGTTGCTAAACATAATGCAGTGTAGCCAAAGCTATACACACATGCGGGGTGGGGTGGGGGGCAAAAACAAAACAAAACAAAAAAACCCACCACAAGACAAGACAAAACAAAACAAAAAAAAAACAACCCCAAAAAAAACAAAAGCAAAAACCCAAAACTACTGTAAAGCAAGAAAGTACAGTTGAATGCATGGGATTAACACTAAGAAGCTATCGTACCCATGCTAAGGAAAGTGATTACGATGAACAGAGGAGAGCCAACCAATACAGTGCCGTTAAAGACATAAAAAGGTAAAAAGGCAGGCAACTGGTATTGCAAACCATCATGGCAGTAAGCCACTAAAAAAGCAGTAATTTATAAAAGAAGTTCTGAAGAAAAAGTAGTAAGACACTACCCTGACTCTGCATAACTACCTAACAGTCATATTCATAAAAACATGAATGTTAGATTTGAGGCCTCACTTGGAGTATTGTGTACAGTTCTTATGTCCTCAACACAAAAAGGACATGGAACTGTTGGAACAAGTCTAGAGGAGGACCACAAGGATGATCAGGGGACTGGAGCACCTCCCGTATGAAGACGGGCTGAGAAAGTTGGGGCTGTTGAAGCTAGAGAAGAGAAAACTCATAGCAGCCTTCCAAGTATCTGAAGGAGGCCTATAAAAATGCTGGGGAGGGACTCTTCATTAGGGACTGTAGTGATAGGACAAGGGGTAATGGGTTAAAACTTAAACAGGGGAAGTTTAGATTGGTTATAAGGAGGAAGTTCTTTACTGTGAGGGTGGTGAGGCACTGGAATAGGTTGCCCAGGGAAGCTGTGAATGCTCCATCCTTGGTGGTGTTCAAGTCCAGGTTGGACAGAGCCTTGGGTGATATGGTATATAGTGTGAGTGTCCCTGCTCAGGGCAGGGGGGTCGGAACTAGATGATCTTGAGGTCCTTTCCAACCCTAACTATTCTATGATTCTATGTAAACAATTCCCAATGCCTGGTTTTGCTGGCCTGGATTCAGAAAGAGTTCTTGTAGTCCTATGAAGTCAACTGCTTGGAATTACCTGTGAAAGCTTTGAGTAAATGATATACCTATCTTTGCCTAATATGAAATTACATGATCATGAAATTCAACTGAAAACAAAAACAATAAAAATATTTTATTGGATATGGGAGTGCCTGTTCCTTTTTTTTTTTTTTTTTGACAACTTTTTTTGACCTTTACATATATTTGGCAAAATTGGTCTCTCAAATACTCTGGATATTCTTCTTCAGAAAGAGAGCTTTTTGGATGAAGTTAACAAAAAGTATTTTTATCTGTCACAGAAGTATGTAAAATGTCACAAAATGCCACAGTTACAGCACTTTTTCAATTAAAGATGTGATTTGCCTTATTTCAAATGATATACGTAATCAAGCCCCGACCTGCACAACTCAGGTTCCCCTAAAATAGCTGACCAAAACCAGGCGATGAATTAAAAAAGAACAGAGACCCACACCACCAAAACTCCCAAACATTTTAGGGTCCTTTCCCTTCCTAAGCACATGTGTACAGATGCACTTGCATGGCCTACTGAACCATGAAACAGAAATTCAACAGCCAAAGAAAAATTCTTCTGCAAATATTAATGGACTCCAGTTGACTTCTTACAATGCCAATCTCAACTCTGTCCAATAAATCATTATCTATTCAGTACTCTTGAGGGCATTTTCTGTATAGGAATACATGAATAAGCATACAGTTACCAAAGTAAGTGCAAAAATTTCACTACACAATATACTAAAAAAAAAAAAACTAAAAAAAAATGCTTAATACATTACTTTTTTCATTTTAGAAGCACATTAAAATCCTTTAACTCACAGCTTCTGCACTATGCTCCATAACTTGACTTCAGTGGAGTGATATTATATGTAAGTTTTTTGGGTTTAAAGAAACATCTCTAGAAGTATGTGCTGGCACTTCTGTTTTAATCATAAAACTGTATTTTTTCTTTTGATTGAAGGAAACATTTTCAAACACCCTAAACTCTTCTCGCGTGACCAAACAAACAGAATCTCTTGAAAATCCTTCTCAGTTTATACAATGAAACAGGTCAGATACCAATAGTTTAGGCACTTGAATTTAAATAACCCTTGCAACACAGACTTGATCAGAAATTGGGTTAAACTACCTCAATCAAGCACACAGGTTGGGCTGGAACCTCAAGTGCTTTGCTGAAGGAAGCCTTAAGCATTAGAGATAGCCTGAGAAATGAAATTATAGAAGAGAAGACAGAAAAAAATATTGTACATACACTGATGCTCACTGGAAGGGCTGTTGGGATTATTCACTCAAAACATTTGTCAACTTTATGCACAATTATCTTATTTGCATCATAAAAAAAGTATCCAGCAACCCGATGATGAAGTTTACTATTCAGTCTAAAAGTTTTCTTTCTAAAGCAATTTAAGGGACACCAGTCACTGGAGCATTACAGTTTCATTTGGCCAGAGACACATAATCTAATTAACACGGAAGTATTAGGTAAAATACTGATTAATTTAGGTATTAAAATACTCAGTTAAGTTTGTGTTACAAAATTAAATGATAGTGAAGTAAGCTAAAACAAATAAATGCTAATAAGCCCAAGTCTATTTTAACAGTATTAATATGTCTTAGCTTCATGCACACAAAAAAAACGAGTTCATTCCAAATGAAATTGTTAGTTATGTTTCTGTTATGGTTTTATATCTATGGCAACAGTAAATCATCAACTGAACTTCACTACTCAAGCATTTAGAGACAAGGGTGGGGAGGGAAGAGAGATTTTTACACTAAAGAGAACTCAAACTGAAAGTAGCCCTGAAAAGCAGATAAAAGTTCATGTGCCAAAAACACAGTAAAAAAGCAGCCTTTGAAGACAGTGCAGTCTTCTCCCCAATTATTGTTCTGTCAACCAGCAGCATTCCTTCAAGCTCATTTCGCAAACTTCTCCACTTCTATTATTTCACATCTGTTTTCCCCATTATGTTAACTGACTGTTGTAAAGAATGTGGGGCTGCTTTAAGTCTTTGATATCAACTCTGTTTATTGCTACTTTCCATTATGTCAATTTTTCATATAAAGCATTTTATTACATTCAATATAGTGCAACTTAAGCACTAAAATAAAAACAGTGGGAAAGGTAAAAGATGATGTAAGAAATTTTGTAGTCGCAGACTTCTATACAACACCATCGTTAAATCAGACAAGTCTGATGGGCTGTTGTATAATGTATAATGGCAGGGACTTCCTCTCTCCTTGCAGGAAAAGTACAATGCTGCCAACGGGTATGCTGCTGAGGCAGCCTCTTAAATGCCCAGAAACACAAGCCTTCGGTCAGTCAACAGCTAATGAAGAGCTGTGCAAAGGAGGCCGCTATCTAAGCACTTCCTGATCTAAAAGGATGGCTGTAATAGGAACTTGTAAGTGGGAAGCTGCAAAGACGCACCACTTGGACAAGGGCATCACAACAGTGACCAGAGACAAATACGGAACAGGAATCGTATGTTCAAGCAGCAACTTATAGAGAGTCATTGTATTTCAGGAGGAAAAAAAAACTCTAAAAAAGAAAAAAAAAAGGCAAGGGGTCCTCAGCTAATGAGCACTGAACCAGTAATTTTGTGCAAGTACAGTCCTGAGATGCAAGAGTTCCCTCATGCAATCTACATACAACTGGATACATACGTACAACAGTGAAACATAAAAATTCTAATACTTCATTACTTCAACCTAGGCTTTTCAGATGTGTCTTTAATACCAGAATATACATTTAGGTGGGCATAATCTAATTGAAAGGAGGCAAACATACTTGCCAAACCTAATCATACCTCAGACCAATTCCACAAGCATCTCCCCGAGAAAGAAAAGGCTGTAAAAGAACCTTTGAGGTTCTTTAATTTGAGGTACTAACAAATTAAGTATGTTGCATCTTGGGTAAGACTGAGTACTAATATAAACTTGTATAACTAATTTTGGAAAACCATTACAAAAACCTTCAAGCATCACGTACAAGCAGGGCTGCACCCAGGTGCATCTGCAAGTTTTGGATATAGGACTGAATCCAAGCCTAACAGACAGCAAGACATTTGGGCTTTCTCAAGTTCAAAAGGCATAACCTGAATACCTGTTTATCTGCTGAGTGCATCTGTGTGTGTGATACAAGGCCACAAGGCCTGCATTTCTACTGAGAACTGACTTATCTGCAGTTTTGCTCTGATGTACTGCTTAGAAATTGATACCAGGCAGCCTGACTAACTGCCTGGTGTGGCTACATTTCCTTCACATACTTTAACATCCATAAGGTTTAATCATAAAACATCAGGATGGTTTATAAGCAACTTGAAGTTATTAGGAGGTTTATGATGCTGTAAATTATACCTGCCCTTAAGGGCTGCACTGATTTAATTTCTTACCCACTACGATAATCACATTTCTTAAATAAAACACCTGCATGCACATACCTAGCCTCAGCCAACAGCCAAGATCCATATTGTTCCAGAGCAGAATACCAATAAATTTTGTTCCATTGATACCTGTCAAAAGCTTAAAACATAAACAAAGATGTATAATTATTGAAGTTGTTAAGTCTAAGTGATCACACTGAAGTGTCCATTACAACAGAACTTCTGAATAGAAAGTAAGGCCTGCGAACACTTTCCCATGATCCTACAATGAGAGGTCTGCTTGTAGTTACAAGTTCAAGTGGATGTTCATGCACATCTGGAAGAAATGTCATAATATTTCAAGTGTGTTTTTAAATGCCCATTAAAATGGCTACAAAATACAATATTATTTCCTCCCACAGATTGAAAAAGCTTCTTGAACAAGAAGCAGCATATCAGGCAAAAAGAGAGAAGGAAGACAAGCAGAAAATAGCTAAACTGAAAGAAGAACTGACTAAACTGAAATCCTTTACTTTAATGGTGGTGGATGAACAGCAAAGACTCACTGAGCAGTTGAATCAACAAAGTCAAAAAATTCAAGAATTAACCACTTCTGCAGAAGAAGCACATGAGAAGCTGTCATTTGCTGAAGCCAAAGTTCAAGAAGAAGAACAAAGAGCCAGTAGGCTGAAGGCTGAACTTCAAGCCCAAAGCAGTAAGATTTCCCAAGACCAAGAAGCAATGATGGCCAAACTAACCAATGAAGACAGTCAGAATCGTCAGCTGCAGTTAAAACTAACTGCTCTCAGCCGACAAATTGATGACCTGGAAGAGACCAATAAATCTTTACGAAAAGCAGAAGAAGAACTGCAAGACCTAAGGGATAAGATAAATAAGGGGGAGTATGGGAACTCCATGCTTATGACTGAAGTAGAAGAACTACGGAAACAACTGCTGGAGATGGAAGGAAAAGATGAAGAGCTCATAAAAATGGAAGATCAGTGCAGAGAACTTAATAGAAAGTTAGAAAAAGAAGCATCACAGAGCAAGAACCTTAAAGGGGAAGTTGGCAAACTTAACAAAAGAATTATGGAGCTGGAGAAATTAGAAGATGCTTTCAACAAGAATAAACAGGAATGTTACTCCCTGAAATGCAACCTAGAGAGAGAAAAGATGTTAACGAAGCAGCTGTCCCATGAGCTGGATGGCTTAAAAGCTAGAGTTGGTGAGCTTGAAGCAACTGAAAGTAAGTTAGAAAAAACTGAGTTTACACTTAAAGAAGATTTAACAAAGCTGAAGAGTCTAACAGTGATGCTTGTGGATGAAAGAAAAACTATGGGTGAAAAAATAAAGCAAACAGAAGAAAAGCTGCAAGCCACAACTTCTCAGCTTCAGGTGGAACAAAATAAAGTGATGTCAGTTACAGAAAAACTAATCGAGGAAAGTAAAAAAGCACTGAAATCAAAATCTGATGCAGAGGAAAAAGTGTCCAGTGTTATAAAAGAAAGAGATGAACTGAAAAACAAACTGAAAGCTGAAGAGGAGAAAGGAAGTGATCTTGTTTCTAAAGTGAATATTCTAAGAAAAAGACTTCAGTCATTGGAAGGTGTTGAAAAAGAACTTAAAAATAAACATAAGGAGAGTACCAAATCCAGCACCTCCTTGCAGCAGGAAAACAACAAAATCAAAGATCTTTCTCAAGAAGTTGAGAGGCTTAAGCAGAAGCTGCAAGAAATGAAGGCCATAGAAGATGATCTTATGAAAACTGAAGATGAGTTTGAATCTCTTGAACGAAGATACGTCAATGAACGAGACAGAGCCAAGCTCCTATCAGAAGAGCTGGAGGCTGTGAAAATGGAAATGGCTAGATATAAATTAACAGAAAAGGCAGAGTCCAATCAAGAGCAGCGCCTTTTTAAGAAGCTCAAAGAGGAGGAAGCTAAATCAAGTCATCTTTCCAGAGAAGTAGATGCACTGAAAGAAAAAATTCATGAATACATGGCAACAGAAGACCTAATCTGTCACCTCCGAGGTGATCATACAGTCTTACAGAAGAAACTCCTCCAGCAAGAACACAAGAACAGGGAGTTAGCAAAAGAAATTGAAAGCCTCACAAAAGAATTGGAGAGGTACAGATGCTTCAGCAACAACTTCAAGACCAGTCTCAATGGAAGGAGAACATCAGACTTGCAACTTTTTTCTAAAGAAGTCCAGACTGATCCAGCACACAATGAACCACCTGATTACAAAACCCTCATGCCTTTAGAGAGAACAGTCATAAATGAGCAGCTGCAAGAAGACAACGATAATGAAGATAAAGACAACAATGAGGAAGAACAAACAGTGTCTTTCAAAAGCAACTCATCCATTGCAAATGCCATGAACAAAAAATTGTGGATACCTTGGATGAAGCCCAAAGAGAGTCATCCTCAAAATGGAAAGATTTATACCAAACAAAATGGAAACTGTGCACAGTCTGGAGACCTAGTGCTAAGCCATACACCAGGCCAACCTCTTCATATAAAGGTAACTCCAGATCATGGACAGAACACAGCAACACTTGAAATAACTAGTCCTACTTCTGAAAGTCCTCACTCCTACACAAGCACAGCAGTTATACCCAACTGTGGCACTCCAAAGCAAAGAATAACCATTATTCAAAACACCTCCTTAACACCTGTAAAATCAAAAGCAGCAGAAGATTACATGTGCCCAGAGCAAGTAATTTCTCCTATTACTATGGCTACTTTTGCAAGATCTCAAACTCCTGAATCATGTGGTTCTTTAACTCCTGAGAGAACAATGTCTCCTTTGGCTTTACCAAGTTCAAGTTCTCAGGAACAAATACTCTCCTTGGAGCCTTTCGAAATGGGAGCCAAGCACACCATTTTTAGAGTATCCCCAGACAGGCAGTCATCATGGCAGTTTCAGAGATCTAACAGTACAGGATCAAGTGTAATAACTACTGAGGATAACAAAATCCACATCCATTTAGGAAGTCCTTATGTCCAAGCTCTCAACAATTCCAAGCCTATCAGCCCTTGTAATCCAGTGCAAGACAACAGAACTCCAGCATTAGCTAATGGCCTACCCAGTAAGTCCACCAACAAAATCACCAGCAGTATTACTATCACGCCAACAGCCACTCCTCTCCCACGGCAATCACAAATTACAGTAAGTAATGTCTATAACTGACCCCCATCCACGCTGACACCCTTACCAGCAACCCATCTTGTTTTTCATCCCAGCAAGAATTATTTGGAACAGCCTCTTTACTTTGGGAGAGATCTGTGCATGAACTATACAACAGCATATGGAACTAACTTTAAGTTTTGCCTGCTTAGTGTGCACTTACTGTGTATCTTCTCATTGAAATACAGTTATGTAAAATATTTAGTCTTGCACTTGTATAAATGCATCTTCATGTATTTCCATTTTCAAAATTACTCACATTACTTTTAACTGCAACTTACCTCGGTGAAGTATTTTAACATTACAAAAACAGTAAATAATTGGTTTCTTTTATCATTGTTTGCAGAATATTTTTGTTTGTTATGTATGGTGTTGTGGGGGTTTTTTTTGCATGTATGGTAGAATTTTAATTGTCATAATTTTGCCTGCTAACTTCAGATAAGACTTGATTCATTATCTTCCCTGTTATTTCCTAACTCCTTATAGCCTTCTCATTTCAGATGATCATCAGTACATCACACACTCAAAATATTAAGTATTGTATCTTATTACAAATTTATGATGCATATACAGTATGTTCCAGAGCACAACCATCACTTCTTCTCCCCATCTTTTTTACACTGTTCAGTTAAAACTCTTTCTTAACTTTCTTGTAAAACTTTCTTGTAAGTGAACCAAGTTCAGAAGCTTATATCACTAAATTATTCTTCCCAAACAAGGCAGAGTTTTTTCCAATACAACAGAAAAACTGCTATCACCTACGTACGCTGTAAAACAATAAACGGCAACACTTACATTGCTAAATGATAACTCAGAAGAATGTATTCACACATAATACTCAAATTTTATCCAAGCTCCCAGCCACCAGTTTAACATACAATACAATCACACAGGTACCCTGAAGAAGAAACAAGATTAGCAAACTATGGCATATCTTCATGTTTTTCAAATAACAGGCAGAGAAAGTTTGACAGGAGTGCTAAGAAGCAGTACTAAACCAACTCTCCAAACATATAGGCTTCTAGGACTAGGGTGAATAGGAGCACCATTCAGAATGGACAAAACAGGTTAAGGTATTTTAATGATGGAGTATTAGTGCCTTAAGGAAAGGACAGAAATGTAAGCAATTCCACCCTTTACACACATGCCAAGCAGTCAATTCCGGCCTCACTGAAAATACTGCTAATAGTGGAACAACTTCACACTGAATGCGAATCAGCCCACAAGACCCGGAATGCACTTTAAATGTCTTTCTCAAAAGCTGTAAACTGCAAATGTAAATTGGAAAGGTTGCTCCTTATTCTAAAAAGTGAAATGCCTATGGAACTTATGCTGGGAGGAAGGGACAGGAGATACCTTTTATAACAGATGCTGGGAGGAGGGGACAGGAGATACCTTTTGTAACAGATCAATCTCCTTACCAACAAGGAAGTCTGCAAGTAAGCAGAGAGTCCCTACTCACTAAACCTTTATCATTCTGCTGGTTACATTACCTAGAGAAAAAAAAATAATTCTGCAGTATAACATAGCAACTGATTCAGCAAAGGCCTTTGGCACACGCATTCACATAACAAGGGGACTTTACAAGTCCTTTTGATGGACAGGAATCTAAATTATTACAACTATATGTAATAACTTGTTTTAGAAGGAATGGTTTCTATTGAAAAGCAAAGATCAATACCCATACACACTTCAGTCAAATTAACAATGGGGGGCAGAAATTTGTAGAAATTTGTGGCAGAAATGGACATAACAAATGTATTACAGTTAAGCAGTAGCAATTTTAAACACAAAATGCTTAACATCATGCATAGGATCATAGAATCGTTAGGGTTGGAAAGGACCCTAAGATCATCAAGTTCCAACCCCCCTGCCATGGGCAGGGACACCTCGCAGTAAACCGTATCATCCAAGGCCTCGTCCAACCTGGTCTTGAACACCACCAGGGATGGAGCATTCACAACCTCCCTGGACAACTCGTTCCAGTGCCTCACCACCCTAACAGGAAAGAATTTCCTCCTTATATCCAATCTAAACTTCCCCTGTTTAAGTTTTAACCCATTACCCCTTGTCCTATCACTACAGTCCCTAATGAAGAGTCCCTCCCCAGCATCCCTACAGGTCCCCTTCAGATATGGGAAGGCTGCTATGAGGTCTCCACGCAGCCTTCTCTTCTCCAGGCTGAACAGCACTGCATAACCTGATGCATAACCTGAGACAGTATCTCCTGAAGCTACTTGGCTTCATATGAGGTCTTTCCTATCTGTTTTGGCCTGCTTTATCTCCAATGAAATGACTGCAAAAGTGAGATCTGACTAAGGTCTGGGTGAGAAGTACCTACTGCTACCCTGCAATCCAAAGTTTGGCTCCCACCAACTTCAGCAAAAGTCATTGATCAAGACAGCTGCCAGCACTCAAGCAAGTCAAGATTATAACCATTTTTAAAGTGTGTTAATTATACAAACAAAATATTTAACTACATTTAAGTTACACATTCTTAACAGCAGAACTCATTCAAAATAAAAAAGCAGTCCATTCAAAACATGTTCTCTGCACTCCTAGAATGTGGTATACTGTATATCCTGTTGATCCATACCCAAGGTCTCTGCAGGGACACATTACAAGCATGGTACTGAATAACTGTGTCTGAAATACGCAATTGGTCAGTGTACTAACAGACACCAGATCCTCCAGAAATTAAGGGATTAAGACTTGTCCTCCAGGAGCACTAATACTTTCTTCAGTTGGACTTAAAAATCCTGTAGAAAAAGAAAAAAAAAAAGGAAACAAAACAAAAAAAAACCCACACTTCATTTCATACCTGTGGTCCAAAATACACAGAAATGTGTTGATCATTAACCACTTGGCCATCTATTACAACATCTTATAAAAGAAAAGCACAAATGAGGACGCTTAGTCCTTTGGACAACTACCAAGCTATCTGAATAAGGACATTCAGAGTTTAAAGCTAAGTTTTGAATACAAAACCTAGGTGAGAGTTCACACCACTAAGAAGTTTAATTATTAAACAGGACAGTACTTCTGTTGCTGTCCTAATTCTTACACTCATGATGGTTTACCAGTAACAGTTCAATTAACAAAAGACAAAGGAAGCAGCAACTCATTACCATTAACTCCTCAGTAAGAAGCATCAATGCTGCTTGTAAATGAACTTGCTATTTCCTAAAAAAACTTAAGGGATGGTTACATTGCCCTGCTGACGAAACTATTTGTGTGTAGATCTTAACTGACTTCACAGTGTAGTTTTTGTCATTCATTTCAACAGATTAAAAATCAAATAGTTACTTTGCCTGAAAATGAGGTTTGCAGAATAAAACAGGTTCACCCTATTCCAATTCCAAGATTTATTTCAAAGCACAAAGCAGAGAGAAACACCTGGATATATTAGTTGAGAGCATAAACTTAACTACTAGAACAGAAAAGTTAGCTGTAATCTTATAATAAAATAACAAATAGGAAGTGTATTTTAAGGACTCAAATTACCAATTTACAAATTAATCTCAAGTGTTCATGCCATTGCTCCATATTTCAGATTATTTCCATTTTGCTGACTGGAAATACTCACCTACTTCCTTGGCAGACAAAGAGCAAAGAGCAGAGCAAGAGAAAATTAAATTAGTTTTCTGCAAATTGATTTAAACACTCTGGGAAAAAAAAACAAAAACACACAAAAAAAAAAAAAAAAAAAAACAAACACCCACACACACAAAAAAAAAACAAAATCAACAAAAAAAAAATTAAGTATAATCACGTAAGAATTCAACCAAATAAGGCAGGGTTTTTAGGAATTTCAAGCATTCCATAAATGGTAAGTATTGCTGCTAATTTGAAGGCTGAGATACTTGTTTTTAGCATTTGCCCAAAAGCCAAAAATTTGACAATATGTAATGAACCACTTAAATGTTAAAGGGAAATATGGTCACAAAGCAAACAGCATATATCAAAGGGATTAAACTGTGAAAGAGAGCATAAAAGCAGCTTTCAGCAGATCATAATACCAACACTTCTCTTTTCCAAAACTCTTAGCAACCATGTCCTCTGAAGTCTAAAATCTGCCTTTTAGAAAGGGAGAAGTAACTGATAAAAAATGGCAGCAGTTATCAACTTCCCTTCAGCTTTTCAGTTTTATTTCAGTGAGTGAGCAAGGGCAGCTCAAACAGTCTGGTAATCAGCATTTTTTAAGTCATTCTTTTACTATAATTAAATATTTCAGAAGAAATATTTGCAATTTTTGTCCTTATAGGGAGGATGGATGAGGAGAGGGTAGGAAAAGGAGTGGAAAAAAAAAAAAAAAAGAATAAGCAATAGTTATATTCTGAGAGCAAAGAGCCCATTCTTCAACTTAGTAAAAAAACAAAGCCTCCCTCGGGTAGCTAATTAAGAAATGGAACCGACAAAACTACAGAAGCAGCCAGCTAATCTTCGTGATTCAAAGCACAGCAGATAATAGGGTGTCTGGGGACAAAATGTAAAGCTGTAATAAGAAAAAAGATCTGTATGTAAACGTCTCTTGTGAGGCTTAAGGAGTTGTGTTCCCCACACTGGGAAAAAAAAATAATCAGAAACAGAGTTGTACAGCACTACTTTTTGATTAAAATTGAATGGATGATGCGGGGTTAGGTGATAGAAATGGAGTAACCATCTGCAGGATGACTTTGTCCCTAGAAAACAGATCTTGAGACAGGCAAAACTAAAACGGACAACTGCCTCGCCTCCAGGCTTAAGCAAAGACTACCAAAACATTACCAAGAAACACTACAGAAAAAGATCTTATGGTTCAAGTACAGCACAAGTGGGTGTATAAAGACATTTTAAAATTAATACCAAGTACTGTAAGCGGGAAATTGCTTAGAAAAAAGACCAACCTTGAAAATTTTAGAAGCATGAAGTGTTTTCACGAACCTCCAGTCAGTGGCCCCAAGATGTGCTGAATTCTCTCTGCTACCACGTCACGCAGCGACCCACCATACTGCGGGCACCCAGAAAGTCTCAAATATCAGAGCTACCAACTAAACATGACTGTCCAGCTCTATTCACCGATCAAGGTGCTCTTGGGATACAGATTTTGAAGACAAGAGGAAAGACCTGTTCTAATCAATGACTCTCCACTAGTCAAGCAGTGGCCTGACATCACAGGAACGGACAAAAGGAGGTCCCTCCGCTTTCTTACCTCTACCACATCTCATAGCCCAAAATGATGCCATTTTAGTTATGCTGTCATTGCTGCTCAGGAAGACAGCACCGTGAACCAGGTCAAGAAACAAACCTGGATTAAAAAACAAACAAAGAAACCCACAAAACCCCGAAGCAAAACACCAAACACAAACCACCACACTCCACAAATTGTTATGAGAAAAGAAAAAAACAAAAAGGAAAAACACAAAACCAGGATCTAATTCACATTAAAGTTCTACAAAAGAGCTATATAACTGACAGGGCAAGCAAAAAGGATGAGCACTTTATGCTGGAATCACTGCCAAAGCCCTGGTCCCATCACCTTAGATGTTACCACTACTGCCTGAAGATTTACAACCTAGCATGCAAATACATCACAAAGCACTCCAAATATACAACAAGCATTCATTTGTCCCGTTAATGTCCTTCTGGGGTAGTAAGAAGAACTCACTCTTTTAGGACAAAAGTTAATTGACTTGTGCAGAATCACAGTAAGGCAGCTTCAATTGTGACTAGAACCTTGACTGCTTCAAACTCAAGGCCATTATCCTTTTAGACACACCAATCTGGGCTGGACAAAACAGAGGGTTTTTTTAAATGTAATTTTTATATATATATATACATATACACATATATGTATGTATATAAAGACTGTCATTAACACACCTTTTATGTGGCCTTCATAGAGGAAAACAGCCTGTTCCCAGACAGAAGAAAAGCCATGATGGTAAAAGCAGAGGATTTTTTTTTCCTTTCCCATGCAGAACAGATTTGAGCCCAAACTGGTTACCCCTGTAAGCTTCTTCAACATATATATTTACTAATATGAGAAAAATATATTCAAACCTTTTGAAAATACAATATTGATACTGAAGATATTTTTGTGTTAAAAGGTGTGTGTAAGTATGAGTGCAGTTCCAAACAGTTAAAAACTGCATACCCAAACACATATATTCCTATCTGCCCACAATCTGTACAGAATAATACCTGCTGCCAAGAATCTCACTCAACAAATGGCAGCACAGCTTTAAACCAAGTGAATTAACGATCTCACGTAGATTTGTAAAATAATGTATTATATAAAAACACTTAACAGTTAAGCAACAGAAGAAATATTTAAGTGCCAGCACTACCCTCTCCTGGACAGAATTAATATTGGAGTGTGTTTAGTATTTAAAAAGGCCATACTACTTCTCTTGGGGACTCTAGCTGCTCAACATGGTGCCCGAGGTTCTTCCTTGCTCCTAGCAGCAAGGAAATCAGCCAACTGCATGGTCGTATTGATCACCCACTTGTCCTTGTCCTAGCGGAGCTGACCTACAGCATAACCTTACCTTTCCCTGCATCTTGTCTCTTACCTATTAAAAACCAATTTCTAAACTATCTTCTGTTTAAAAGATCACATTTCCCAGTGAAGACATGCCCCAAGAAAAGGAAGGCACATAAGAGAATTTTAGTAAACAGGAATACAACTCCTGCCTTCAACTCTGCCCAACCATGCTGTTTTTCTCCACTACCAGGAAGTAATTTAAACTTTGTGTTCAGGAAATAAGATCATGGTGACACATTCGGGTACCTGAGTGCAAATCATGTTACATACATGGAAATTATTTCTAATCTTATATTTTTCTATCAAATAGGCCATATTATTGAAATCAACAGTCCTGTAATAGGCCAAGTATCAGCAGAAGAGTACAAATCACAGAAAATGTAGCTTAGAAGGGACCTCAGGACATTTTCTAGGCTATTCCCTTACTACAACTTTACTTAAACCTTTCCAAACAAATGCCCAGTTCATCCTGTTCTAAAAAACTTCTGCAATGACAATGTGACAGTTACTCCAGGAATCTATAACAGGGTTGAAATATCCTTGCCATTAAGAGTCTTGCTAATTTCTAAACTAAATTTACTTTGCTGAAATTGTAATCCAGTGCTCGCTTTCCTATCCTGCCACTGGACTTAGAAAACTATTGTCTCTGCAACAGACTTTCACATATCAGAAGACAATTATCATGTTCTTCCTCAGTTCTGTTTTCTCCAGCTTAAAATAACCCGATTGCTTTCCCACTTAACCGAAGTACTACAACTGTACAGATTACAAAGCATTTTCCCTTTACAGAGCTGTTTATATTGGTGTGACAATGCAATGCCCCACGCCAGACAATACGCTGCCTAAGATCTTACCAATGCTAGTAAGTACAAAGATTATTTATACCACTCCTGCTTACATATCTTCATATAGTCAGGCCCACAAGCAGGGTGCATGAAAGGAAATGCAGAGCAACTGAGAATTTTCCCCTGGATTCCTAGAAGACAGATGCCAAGACCTAGTGAAAGAAAAAGAAATATCTGAATGCCCTGTGCAGCTGAGGCCTAACCTGAAATTTCAGCCAAAGCTGTTTGGTTTGGAGATCAAAGGGAACATTCAGGTTTATTGCTTAATCTTAACTCATTCTTACTTGCAGACCTGGCTTACTTTCTGACTGCAGACAATCATCCAGGTACAAACTTAAATGTACAAGAGGCAGGCTTGTACATACAGATACTAGACTTTTGTGTGAAGGGTCTTCAGCAACATCCCCTGGCCATTTTCACTAAGGTTGAAAATTATACTCTCTATTACTCATAGGCCTTAAAGTAAAAATCTAAACAGTGAAAAAGAACATTATCTAAAGTTCTCTCTCCTAGATCAATTTCTACACTGACTGTAGCAAGGTAAATTAACCATGCCAAGTGCAAGGTCCTACACCTGGGTAGGTTTAGTGTGAGGTGTCCCTGCCCATGGTGGGGGGGGTTTGAACTAGATGATCTTAAGGTCCTTTCCAACCCTAACTATTCTATGAAATAAGAAAACTTACAGCAGAAGTACTCCTCCCTATTTAAATGAACACAGTACAAACAGGAAGCAAAACACACATCAGATTTAAAGAGATTTTCTTAAAAAAGAAATTAGGATCAAAGGCAGCTCTACTTCAACAGCACATAAACAGACATATTTTTCTCCCCCTGACCACCATCAACACACACATTTGCCTTAGCCACTCCTCAGAAAGCAAGCACTGTATCATGGTAAAATACCTGGCAGCCCATATGATTAACAGATAAGCCACCTCTGTGCCCATGGGGAAAATAACTGAAGCGTGTATGGAATATATATATCATGATATTTCAGAGCATGCTTGCACAGCTGATTTACTCAAAGTAAGAAGGACCATTTTCACAGTCATGTGTGAAAATTCCACATCTGTCACCTGTGGAGCATTTGTCCCTGTCCCTGAAGTACCTGTTGTTATTCACTATAAAATAACACAGACACTGGGAATGAGTTCTCATTCCTTCTCCTGCCAATTCTTATTACAGGTGATTGACATCTACTTCAGAAGTTAATTTAAAACTGAGGAAGTTAAATGATCCTTATGAAACTGCACCCTTCTTGATTCTTAGGTCATGACTTGCCCTGAAAATGAGCTTTAATTACTTATTTCCACAAACATAAGCACTACTGACAAAAACATCGATATTTTTCCAAGTCCAACACCTTAAACTAATCAATGCTATTGTGTTTCCAGACAGCCATACCACAATCTTCTCATTTCAAAAATATGACTAGTTTAACGTCTTTGGGGTTGGTTGTCATTGCTACTGCAGTAATTATTTGCCAAGATTTACTTAACTGTGTTTAGATATATTAAGTAAAGGAAAACTGCATGACTATTTAGGTAGCTCCTTGGCAACATTTTGTTTCTAGCGCTGCTAGAGAACCCCGGTAGGAACATACAAGGGCTCTCCAGAACGTGAAAGGCAGCTCAGCTTGGTTTTTTAAGGATAAACATGTTTTATTTCCTCTTCTTCACTTGGAAAGAGAACAGATATAAAAAGTGGCCTACAGATGGGAACTCAAGGAACCATAACTAAATAGCACATAGAGACAGCAAATTCAGAATACAAGTGAGTGTCAAAAAAAGAATGGGAGACTGAAAACCTTGAAGGAAAAAAAACAGAAAGGATGTATACATTTGAAGATATTCTTGGTGTGCGCACAGACTTCCCAGACATAGATAAAAGTTTAAAATTATATTGAAAAAGACCACCAATATACATATATAGGGCTTTTTTCAGTCATTCAGGTATACCCAAAAAAACAAAATGGACATCCCAATACACATGCATGCTATAGCCAATGTATTTGCTTACATGCCTCTAGATTAAGTAGCAGGGGAGGAACTAAAAGAATAGCACAGAAATTTTCAGTACACATACAACTAAATGCAGAAATTTCTATGCAGTTACTTCCAAATGCTTTCCAGACAATTCCCACATAATGCCATTCCCTCTTTACTGGTATATCTTACAGCAGTTTAAGCACTGATGTAGTCAACTGACCCAGAATGTTCTTTTTTACAACTCATACTTGAGATTCACACTTTTTCAAGTTCAAAAACAAAGTTCAGTCCTTGGTCTAGCCACACATGTAATTAAATTAAAAAAATAAGTGTCAGTGAGTGTTTTCCTTAAAGTTGTTCAGCCTTTCCTCTCTAGAATTTTTATCAGGAATGATGAAAAATAAACCAATTTTTAAATGTTTAATGAGGAGAAAGAGAACTAGATGGGCAGTTTGTTAAATCCCTCCCTGACAACCGAAGTTACAGCTATACAATTCTATTGGTGCAGTCACTGAAGTGCAAGTTTAGCTGTCCTGGCACAGAAACGTAACACTGTTATTGTTTACCTGCATAGAAAAAGAGCCCTATAATACAACTGTTACCCTAAAGTCTAAGCCAGCAGCTGCACCAGTTCAGTTACTGCAGCTATAAGCAAATGTAACACAAAAGAGAGCAATATAAACAATGTAATCAGACCAAACCTTGGCAAAGTCATCAGCTGTAACACAACTCTCAGCACTGAGGAATAATAATTCAAATGTATTCAATGCCATCATTCAAAACTGCAAAACAGAACAGCATTTTGAAGCACAAAAAGAAAATTTTGCCTGACATGAAATTTGAAGGCTCAGAAGGCCATACTGTAAATGGTGGTTTTAATGAAGTAGAAGCTGAGGAAAATTACAGGCCAGAGCACAGGAGTATTTTCACACCTAACTTCCCAGTGACTTAGTAAGACTTTAGAGCCTGAATACCGGCTAGATGCACAACACCTGTAAAAATCTGGGCCTACAAATACCTTCTTGAAGTACTAACACTGCTACTCAATCAACTATGACAGAATCCTCCAACCCCCTTGTACCCTATGGAATTTCTGAACTGGAACACTTCTCAAAAACACCAAAACAAACAGAAAACACAAACCAAAACAATCCACAATTCTTTCTTAGAGATACAATCACACTTTAGCATGCAAGACTTCAAATATTTTTACCTCAATATGCTATTCAATATGCTACATGAATATGCAAATATTCATTTCAATATGCTTAGCAAATGATGGACAATCTAATTCTTTTTATAGTTAGAAAATTGAGGCATATTTTGTATTATCTTTTAAATTTACATCAGACTGTAGCACTGCTAGGAGTAGCCCACCCAAAATTTTATTCTCAACACTGTGCCTCATCTACCAGGCCATACCACACAGAAGGCAAACTGTTCCAACTCAGTACTCAAGGAAAGCCCTATAGCAGGCACACAATTATCCCCTCCAACATTAACCCCTTCTTAACATGGTGCCTTTGGTAATTAAAGCAAAACACTTTCTAGTTCCTTGCATTCTGACAAATGAGTGATAAATTTAAGATTAACATGAAAATGCATGTTGGTTTTTTTATTTAGCGATTAATGACAAGTTTCAGTTCAGTGATAGTTAAAATACTGGGATGCAGCTCAAAAGAAAAACTTTGCTGCCACCTAAAGGTAAAATCTTCAAGGAACATATGGCAAAGAAAACTGCATCGCATTTTTCCTTACTCAATTTCAAAGCCCTGATGCCGAAACTCAAAACATAAAACTAGTTATATGCATTCAGACCCAGGAAGGATTTATGTATCTCATCTTCGGTAGTAGCTAGCAGTAAATACTTATGAAACCCCCTCTTTTACATACTCTGGATTTCAATCCATTCAGATTCTTTGATATTCACCAATCAAATAGATAAATTAAATACAAAGCTATATTCTCATTACCAAGGAAAGGAAGTTCAAGACAAACAGTTCTAAGAGCAAAGTGTTTAGTTTTACAAAGTGGAAAAGACACTGATGAGCTAAATACACAATTTGTCTCTCCTCACTAATGCATTACTTATTTTCTTGGTTTATTTCAAGATTACTGATGTGTTCTGCCATTCAGCTCTAACTCGGATCCCCAAACCAAAGCCTACAAGCACAACCAAAGTACCTGTCAGAATTCCTGTTGGACATCTCAGCAAACCACTCCAAGACAGCAACTCTGGAAAGCTACGCATTGTAAGAACTGTGTCTAAAACATGCCTTCAAAGCGGAGGGAGAAGGTAAATAATTTTCTATGATCTGTGACATTAAAATGGATTTAAGCAATCTGAATCTCAGCAGTAGTTTCTATCTATGATTCTATCAGGAAAAAGTCTGAAACTGTCCACATGATCAGCACATCAGTGGTCACCAATCACACTACAAGAGACATACAAATTCTTAGGAGCCAAAGGTTCTGCAAGGGCCAAGCTCTGCTCCTGTTTTTTTGGTGTAATTCCAGAATGCGGTCCTCATAGTAGAGAAGCACATGAGACACAAATAAGTTTCTACTATAAATTCAGTTTTGACATGTTCCACAAACAAGAATGCTAATGTTGTCTCAGCAGATGTGTAAAAACATATGGTCAATCAAGAAGGGTTGAAGGAGGTGCTATTTTGTTTTCAAAGTTGGTCTAGTCAAGAACTGTTTTAGTATGGATATCTTATGTTCAGTAGTAAAGACAGAATGAAGAGAGGTATTGGAAAATCTGCTCTTTTACACTGCACAGAACTTTAAGAAATGCAGAGTTCCTTGTTGTGCCAAGCATCACTTTCAAAGCATGATGTGAAAATGAACAATTCTCTCCTCAATAAGGTAACTAATATGATTAACCCACTACTATTTGTGCAGATATTAACTTAAAAATAGGTAAAAGAATTGACATGGATATTGTCTGTACTAGTTGTGTAAAGTTAACCATTTTATTTGGACTATTGTATTTATACTTGAATTCACTTAAAAAGTACTTTGGAAATTATCAAAATTTGTGTCAAGCTTAACAGTAAATTGCGACTTACACAGAAGTGCAGTTTTGTTCCTGCATTCCTCCACAATTTCGCCCTTCCTTTCAACTGCTTACATTCAAGCAAAATAGGTAACAACCATATGCATAAATCTTCATGAAGGTTTTTATTAACCAAACTAACTCTTTGTACAAGCAGTTCAGTAGTTCTAGTTCATCCATGGCAGAATTTGCCTTTTGCTTTTCTTAAAGCATAACTTTCTTAAAAAACTCTAAATTTACTCAGTTTCCTTTAAGCCATCACACAAAACTAATCAGAACAGTAGAAGAGACTCCAGGTTCACTGTGTCCAATTTTCTGAAAAATAGCAATTGTTGCTCTGACAAGAAAATTTCTTGCTGTTCCACTTTAGAAAGTTAAAAATAACAAGATACAATTACTGCAAGGAACCCCCCTCAGGAAACCTGTAATACCAACTAACATAAGTTACTGGTTTGGAATATAAAAATCAATTTATTTCCCTGCTATTAATGTCTTCCTCATTATTCTTCCCCTAACAGAGTGCATTCCAACAGTCTAAATGGCTCAACTGATAATTTGTGGGAAAATTCCTTTCACATAGGTCTTTCTTCAAGAACTGTCAAATCCTAATTCCTAAATAAAGCAAAAGTTTGTGGTGATATCAGTGCCATAGCCAGAACTGCGACCCTTTTGCTGAAGCAAGAAGAGATTTTGATACATTCAGTTATCCGATTTTTCCCTTTTATTTCACAGCTAAAAGTTTAATTTAACTACTAAGACAGTACAACATGTTAGCGCTGCTGCATAACTATCTTTGCGAACCACAATAGAAAACTAGGCTTCCCTCAACAACTCCACAAGAAAGTCTCAAGGAGTACTGAAATAAGGAACAGTTTAAAAAGAACAGTCTACTGAAAAGTATTTCAGCTTGTGTCCTTTGACACAAGACACATGTCAAAATGCAGAAATTTAAAGAATGACTCCTCCATATTAAAAAGAAAAGTCTTTGAGTTTTATTCATTAAATCTGCAAGTAACTATAAACCTTCAAGGCTCTGTGTCATGTATGCTCAGATCCAAATAAAATTCATTGAAGCACACCATTGTATGTTATGCAGCTTGCAGAATGAGGGTATGTAAATGTGAAGAAACACGAATTTCTAACAGCAGCTGTTGCCTTTGCATGCTTATCAGAGAGATCTTCAGTAGAAGAACAAGTTTTATCAGAAGGGACAGTAACTCATAGATGAGCCAAAAAAGAGAAAAAAAAAGATACAAACCATACACACATCTGCCAACAGATCTTAGCTTTGATCAAGTAACAAACTCTCACTGAACATGCTACAGTGAACAGTCTGATACCCAATAGCTGCAAATCACATATTATAAATTGACGCTATCTGGCACCCTTTACTGACAGTCTACAGAAAGAAAAGAAAACCTCTGGCAAAAGAAATTAATTCCCACAATAGCATCTGTTGCTTTAGAGCCCACAAACAACTCCACAAGTCTGTCAAATCATCCACCATAGTACCATATTATACTTCTCACCTATTTATACTGCTATCATAGAAGCGCTTCCCTGTCTTTTGCTCCTGTCTTGAGATGACATAATTACCTATGAGGGCCATAGCTGACACAGACTTTTACTTAAGAACCTAAACAGGTAAATGAAGATACTACACTCTTACAGGATTAAGGAAGACACAGAAAGTATGGAGAATGAAAGACAAGGAGTGGTAACATAAAAGGAGGAAACTGGAAGAAGTTCTGAAAAATAGAAGTGCATCCCTCTCCTCAAACTGCTTGGGAGATGTGGCATGCTGGCTATGGGCAAGATACAGACAATGACAGTACTGTGAGAAGTGCTCTTTCTGTTCATGGAGAGAAGAGGAAAAAAGTTGGTGTCTTTCACCAACACCACACAATCTCCTTAGTATTTCTTAACCTCTCCCTTATAGTTCTGAATGCAATATAAAAATCACATTCAAGACTGGACATAGCTGTGATATGAACCGAAAGAGGGAGGGGAGGAAACCCTGCAGTTAAATGACTTTGGACATGTGTAAGACTAAACACTGATAAGTAGAAGATAATCCCTAACCACTCTCTCCACAGATCTCCTCTCAAAGTTGAAGGTTTGCTGGTGAAGTTATTAGGCAAGGTTCTTTAGTTTGTGTCAGGTGACAAGGTAAATAGAAGGCTAATCCTTTCAGGGTTTTTTTCAGTTGGGTTTTGGGTTGGGTTTTTTTTACATCTACAAAACACATGCAGCAGGGTAAACATGTCTCAAAGTGAGAGTAACTACCTTTAATCTTTAGTATGTATTCTAAAATAATGATTGGCTAAAAACAAATTAAGGATTACTTATATATATATAAAAGGATATCTATTTTATGTTTTCATACCCTTTGAGTGAGTCTGAACATCTTTCATGCACTTCATCTTAAAAGCAGCCTCTTCTAACTATGAGTTACTAAAATCTAAGACATTTTTGAGGGCTGAATTATTAGGAATACTATTCCATTGGCCAGGACTTCTTATAGGGCTAGTCTTAAAGGACTTGGCAAAAGAGCAGTACCTGCTTTGTACTTACACTTGCGGCAGAAATACTTTTTTAAAATAGGTCAGCAGTAGTTGGATAGTAAACTTTTTTTTTTTTTATGGAACTTCTTGTTGCACAGAAATAAACTTGATCAAGATCAAGTCTGTCAAAAGTGCTCATTAATGGGCAATTATTTTTGCATATTGCTGCTTCTATTGTACATTGTAAACCCTGATTTCCTATTTTATGCCAACTGATTTTAAAGGATTTTATAGTACGCATAAGATGTGGTACAAATTAACCTTTGATTTTACATCTGTTGTACATGAAAAATAGCTACACAAAATAAAAGTTACAGATGTTCTTCTTACTTTACTCACGGCTTGTGTCAACTTAATACAGTAACAGCCTCCACATAAAGAACCTGCCAAGAACTTTACAAAGGTGGGATATATAGATGAGAGTACATGGTCCGCACAACACTCACCTGTAATCACTACTCTCAAAACATTCAAAGAATGTTCTTGGAGTAAAGTGTATATAGCACTTTTAATACAGGTCTGGATTAGACACAGCCTCATCTCAAAGTCAGCTGGTTTATCTACCATGTCAAAAGTTTATCATCCCAGTCCTAATTTGTATCCCATTTCTAAAGGAAAGCTGTCAAAATTATAAAAATCAACTGACACTGACCACCCAGCTTGAAACCTCTGGCTGGCAGAATGTGCAGGTTTTTAAGATATTCAGGACTCTTAATATTATATTGAATAAAAAAACCTCCAAAACATATTAACAATCAATTAATCAATAAAATAAGGCACTATAAAGCCTTAAAACTAATTTTAGTTGTCTTGCTCTACCACACTAAATTCCATTACCTAGTTTTCCACAGTAAATCTCAACATGCAACCACAGGCTGAAAAGTGCTTTAAGACACTCTGAAAAAAAGCCAAATATAGGAGCCAGATAGTATAATCACCAGGCAAAGATACAAATCAGCCATAGTACCATGCTCCAAAGAGCAGTGGCTGGAGAAAAGCTGTTTAACTCACGACCTTTGACAGTAACACATGGCAAAGGTGATGTTAAAACACCCCAGTGAGCACATGGGTGATGCTTTTCAAGTACCACAGCTACTTCTTCCCTCCAAAGGCCTTTTAGAACTAAGTAACTTAACATCGGTAACAGCAATCAACACGCAGTATACAACACCCTTTCACCAAAGAAACTTGGTTTGGAAGAAAACACAATTTAGAAGCTAAATGAATGCAGAGGACAAATGAGTTCTGAACTCAGTGCAAGCGGTTTTCTTCATTCTACCCCGCATCCCCGTCTTTTAAAATTCGCTTAAATGTATTTTTGTTGAGTGGGTTCCTGTTACTTAAGTATACGTTATTTTTGTTTGCCGCTTCATCCCGTAAGTATCCCGGGTCTGAGGGTCAGAGATTAGACATCATCTGGATGCGGAGATTTTGTTTACGAGCAAAACCGCCATCGCTACCAAGCAGGGAAAAAAAGCAGCCACGGGAAGAAAAAAAGCGGGTGAGAGGAAAACCAGGAGAAATAAATTAAAAGCGGAGAAAGGAAAGGCGGAACTCTGGAGGAAGCGGGAATTGGAAAGGAAGGAGAAGGGAAAAAAATAAACCCCACAAAATCAAACAACGAAAAGGAATGAGGAGGGGCAGGCAGAAGGGGGCTGACCCTCAGAAAGCCTGTTCTTAGCCCAGCATGAGGAGCAAGCTCCAGGAGGAATACCTGGACTACTGCCTGCCACTGCCGGCGAATCCCACCACAACTCGTCCAGCGCGTCCCCCATACTGCAGCCGCTACTACCGCCACGCGGGGAGCGGGAGGCGGAGCAGCGCGCGGACACCGCGCCTGCGCACAGGCACCGCCCGCCCGGCGGGAAGGCGGGACCACCGACAGGGGAATCGTCCCTGCAACCCTTTCCGCACCCCCGTGACCCCGTTTGAACGCTTGTGGCATCCCGAAAGTAATCGGTTAGCACGAACCACCTCCCCTTGGGACCAGCGACCTAAGCTCGTGATACTCTTGTGCTGAATTAAGGTGAAACGACACCAACCAACCAGTTTTATGATTTATTAATGCAAAATACAAGACACGTCATTAGATAAAATAACTGAACAATGACTACTTTAACTCGATAAGCAAGTGTTGTGCCATGTGTTTTTACTTAGTTCTAGACAATATTCAATAAAAAAAAAAAAAAGAGGAGAAGCAGTGCTCACACTCAGTGAATCTGAGCACAGTCTCAGCCACTGGGCAACTCGAGAGTCACCCAAGTTGGAAAAAGCTGGCACAACCCAGAATTTCAGACCAAGAATCTGGTATTCATTTTACATTTATAATCCAGATTCTGACAGAAGCTCTTTTCTGATGCCTGGGAAGGCATTTACACCCCTCTAGACATACAAGCAGCACACACAACTATTTATAACTATTTTTAGCAGGGCCTCTTGCGATAGGATGAGGGTAATGGCTTTAAACTAAAAGGGGAAGATTCAGGCTGGATGTGAGGAAAAAAAATTTTACAAGGGTAATCAAAACTGGCACAGGTTGCCCAGAGAGGCGGTGGGTGTGCTATTGTCCTGGGTTCAGCAGTAGCAATCATGTTTCTCCTTCTTGGTAGCTGGTGCAGTGCAGTGTTTTGACTTTCGGCCTGGGAACAGAGCTGATAACAAGGATGTTTTGGTTTGGCCAAGGACTTTGTGAGCCTCATGCTCTGCCAGGGAGGAGGGGAAGCCAGGAGGAAGCAGAGACAGGACACCTGACCCAAACTGACCAAAGAGGTATTCCATACCACAGCACGTCATGCCCAGGAGATAACTGGGAGTTACCCGGAAGTGCTGGGAGACTGTGGGATTGGAGGAGGTATCGGTCAGAGCTTGGTCGGGCTGGGGGGGTGAGTTATTGGTCGGCTGGTGGTGAGGTGTTGTATTCTCTTCCCTTGTTATTTCCTTTATCATTGTTATTATTGGTGGTAGCAGTAGTGATTTGTGTTATACCTTAGTTACTAAACTGTTCTTATCTCAACCCATGGGAGTTGCATTCTTTTTGATTCTCCTCTCCGTCCCTCCAGGAGTAGGGGGAGAGAAAGAAGGGGGGGAGTGAGTGAACGAGTTACCTGACTGGGTTTAAACCATGACAGCTATCCCTGGAGACATTCAAGGCCAGGCTGGATGTGGCTCTGGGCAACCTGATTCAGTTGAAGATGTCCCTGCTCATTGCAGGAGGGCTGCACTAGATGACCTTTGAAGGTCCCTTCCAACCAAAACTATTCCATTATTCTAAGAGAGAAAGAGAAAGGGAGAAAAAGAGAGAAGTATCACCACCAGCAATGTCTCAATGGTCCTCTTCACCCAGGGTATTCTCATTCGTGGGAGCTCACCCTCTGACCTAAGCCTTGCCCTTTTATGCTCATATTCTTTGGAGTGCTATCCATAATTTGCATACGAAGTATAGAGAGGAGAGGTGTTACTATGATAATGATGGGCATAATTTAGTGAACACATACGCAGTTCCAAAGTTGGGGTTCTGTGAGGGTGGTCATTGGCCCTCATATTGTGGTGTCTACTATTTGACTCCATCCTTTGAGTCAGCTCTAGTTAAGCATTTTTTACATTCCTGTGGTGGCTTATCAGCTTCAGAAAAAGGGGTCACACCAATCCTGTCTATGCAGTTTCAAGAGCTAACATCCTTGATGTTTGCTTCATTTGTGCTAATTCATGCAAGGCCTCCCATGGTCAAATGCAAATGGTGCCTGAGATAAGCTCAGTTTTCTGATTCTCACCCCAACCCATGGCTCAAACACTGCTGGGCTCAGTACTGGATGTCTTCGTCCACAGTGGTTATAGGTCCATATAATCAGAAGAAAGTATAGAAGAAGCAGAAAAAATACATGTAATTGTATATCACACGGTAGCTATGCCATTAACAATATCTTCTTTAAAAAAAAAAAACATCCCTAAAGTTAATTCTACAAAACTGTCCTTGGTCCAGCTATAGCAGTCATTTTTCTTCTTCTCAGTAGCTGGTGCAGTGCTGTATTTTTGGCTTTCACTCTGAGAACAACACTGATAACACTAATGTTTTTAGTTGTTGCTAATTAATGTTTACTCTGACCAAGGACTTTCTGAAGTCTCATGCTCTGCCAGGGAGGAGGGGAAGCTGGGAGGAACCAGAGACAGGACACCTGACCCAGACTAGCCAAAGGGGTATTCAATACTACAGCACATCATGCCCAGTATATAAACTGGGGGCAGTTACCCGGAAGGGATAGATTGCTACTCTGGTGGGGCTGGCTATTGGTCAGCAGGTGGTGAGCGGTTGTATTCCCTTCCCTTGTTATTTCCCTTATCATTACTGGTGGCAGCAGCAGTGATTTGTATTATACCTTCATTACTGGACTGCTCTTATCTCAACCCATGGGAGTTACATTCTTTTGAATCTTCTCTCCATCCCTCCAGGAGCAGGGGGAGGAAGAAGCAGGAAGAGTGAGCAAGCGGCTGCGTGGTTCTGAGTTACCAGCTGGGCTTAAACCATGAGAAAAAAAACAAAAAGTTTGAGGACTATGGTGCTGGGAGATCAGAGGAAGGTGACTGTCCAAAATGGCAATCACAAGGCAAACAAACACATACTAAAATAATATTTACAGCAATAATTAAAAGAATAATTGATCCAATATGAACTAACAGACTGTGTATGACATTCTGTCCTTTCTAATTATGTCTCTTCTGGTGGTAGAATTCACCAGTGGCTTCATTGTCTATGTGGTGACAGTGGAGTACCTTTTTGTGTTATTCCTGGGTCTCCAGCAATGCAAAGATGGTCACAGTTGTCAACTGTAGCTCTTGTGGTCAATGCAGAGGCTGATGGCCATGCTTCCCTGGTCCACTGGGGCTGGGATTCACATATGCAGCAATTAAACAGATTTCCACACAGTCATGGTTTAAACCACGACATCATGTCAGTGAGGAACTACCTCTGGGGGGACCTGGGTGGCACGTGCATGGTTTGGGACTGGGTACTCTCATCATGGATTTTTTCCTGCCTTGCAGTTTGGCTGTTTTGTACCCACTAAGTTTCAAGTGGGTCTTCTAATTATAGTATCATTATATGGTATTCCTTTTTCTAAAATGTCCCTGGCCCAAGCCTAGGGAATTGAAATTGCTGCGTATCCTGATTCCTGACACCCACCTGGTGTGACAGTTCCACAGAGTAAGGTGTATCCCATCATGATACAGAGTACTTAGGTTCATAAATGGTTGGCTAAAATAAAGGATATTATGTAGGATCCCATGGCAAGGGTCCACAACTTACACTGGTTCTAAATGCATTGTTTCCCCCCAGGGTTTGGCATCTTTTCATCATTTAACTGATAAGTTCGCAAGGGAGCTTTGATGGTCAAGACCACAGAGATTCAGCCTCTGTGGTATACATATCGAATTCTGCCTTTTCCCACTCTGGGTGGTAGTAAGTTGCCCAAGATTCATTCATTAAATAGGGCATATATTCCCATATTGTGGTATTTTCATTAAAAATAAAGGACAAATTTACCAAAGATATGAAAAATTTCAGCCCTTTCTCAGAAGATGAAGGATATGCAATACACAGGCCTTGGTCCAAAGAGTTCCACATTTGGGGAAAACCTTGAATCAGTTCCCATGCAAGATTAGGACTGCTACTTTGCAGTCAATACTCCCAGGAGACAAATGATCCCTCATGAACATTTTACAAACTTTTTTTCCTAAGTAACAAAAGTAGCTGTTTAAAATGCTGGCTTTTTTGTTGTGTTGTTCATTTTTTAAAGTGAAAAATATCCATGAAGTGGGAAAAAGAAGAATTATTACCTTCTATTACCTACTCCTTCACAATATTTTTTTTCAATTGCATGAATCCGGTTTTATACTGTAAAAGACTTACTTCCTTGATTAAGATTATTCATAATCTTTTCTGAGGCACAGATAAACATAATTTATTTTTATTATATGTTATCTTTGAATGAATACTCTTGACTCCTCGGGAGCAGGGTCCTGAACGTTAAGAGGGCGTGTATCTTTTTCCACAGGAGCAGTCCCACTCGAAGTCAGGGCACTTAGGGACTGGAGCAGTGCTCTCCAGGCGAGCAGTTGAAGTCAAAAAGACATATGTAAGGACATTAATTTACCGTAAGGTGGCACTGTTATTTCACGTATAAATTACTTGAATCGTTTTCCTTAAGTTTCGTAGAGCATGTTTTTTTTTTTCCTTTCAGGGTGTAGACGGGTGGGGAACGTGTGTGACCGAGGGCTTCAGTGTTGTGCTACCCAGAGTGGCTAATGAATGCTACCACGTGATTTTTAGGCCTTGGAAGCAGGGATCTGTGTAAAACTTGTGAATTTTCTCTGACTGGCCCAATACTGACTGTAGGGGAAAGTAATTTAATAATCAAACCTATGCATAGCAAAGCAGTTCATCTTTACGAAAACCGAATATACCCAGATTTTACAGAGAACTGCTTCCCAGCCGAGGACGCCGATTTCTAAGCGTACTCTTGAGGAAGGCACCTGCTGCCGACCTGACTTCTGGGACGTCCTCCACCACCCGACGCGAAGCAGTACAGCAGAGAGCGAGGAGCGCGGTGCCCCTCAGCACCTCCCACGGCGGGGGAGTGCCAGCCCACCTCGCAGAGCTACCCCAGGACCACGGAGGGGCAGCTCCTACCGCCAGTGGGAAAGAGCCCCGTAACCGTAGCCTCTCCACAGTAACCACTAAAGACCGTCTGACCTCTCTTCCCACAACAAACCCAGCACTGGAACAAACCTCACCCACCACAACCCAGCTCCCGCCTCTTCTCCTCCGGCAAGCACCGCCTTCCTCCCATGCCAGTCTTCCGCACTTTACGGCCGGCGCCTTCACTTCACGACAGCACAGAGGAAGCGGGAATGGGAACCGCCGCGTAAGGGGAGGGGCGGGTATTGGGGAAAAAAGCGCACCACCCGGCCGCACTTTGCGGCCAAGCGAGGGGCACGTCAACGGCGATGGAGGAAGAGGCTCCGCAGCCGTCGAGCAGTTGGTGAGTTACAGGGTGTCGGTTGGCCTTCCTCGTTGTCCCTTTCTCTCCGCAGTGGGGACGAGGGGCAGAAGGTGGGAGGGGCCGAAATACCCCCTACCTGTCGCCGCTTCTCCCCCGCACTCTCCTGAGACCCGCCGCACTTGGGGTGTGGGACTGGGGCTGCCCCTGGCGCTGTGGAGGAGGGGGAGGAGGAGGAGGTGGTGGTGGCGGTGGCTGTGGGCGCTTTGCCGGCGGGCTCTCGGCGGGGATGTGGTGGCTTGGGGCGTTTCCCGGGACAGGGGCGGCCCCCTCTGCCCACCTGCCGGCCGGGACCGGCGGCCCCAGGGCAGTGGGAGCCTGGGGCGAGCCCCGGGGCAAGCGCCTTTGGGCGTTCAGTAGCTACCCGGTCCCGAAAGAGGAAGGGCCGCCGTAAAAACAAGGGACAGGCGGGCCTCTGGGCCGAGCCCAGCCCGGAGTGAGGTGGTTGGTCCAGTTTAAGATGATAGGTTTAATAGGCGTTAGGAGCTACTCGATGTGTGTGCCTGCCTTCCTGGAGTGGAGTTGGTTTGTTCAGTTCAGCTTCCCCTTTCTCTGTGTACCCACTCAAGCACGGGTGACAGCAGTAGGTTCTGACTTGTTTTCTGAACGATTTTGCTTGCCACCCTCCTCTAGTGCAGCTATTATAATGGTTTTTACATTGAGCCTCTAGGACGAGATTAAACACTATTTCTGGAGCGTGTATAGAATCATTTTGATGGTAACAATGACGTGATTTTAGTATTTGTTGCATGCATGTTTACTCAGGATTGCTGAGACTTAAATAAACATTGTGTTTTAAACACTAAAGCTGTTCTTACAGTACACCACATCTCCATTTCTGTGCATCTTCACTTTGTTTTTCTCTCGGCACTTCTGCACTGCATGTAATTTTCTGTGGCTCTGACACAACATTGCTCTTTGTCCTTTCCACGTACGCACTTTTTAAAACAGTTATCTTACGGACTTGCTTTTTATGATCATTTCCAATCTGATGTTTTTGCTTTTTGGATTTATTTCATGTAGTGAATTCAAAGGTTTTTGCTAACTATGCTCAATCTTCTTTGCACTTAGATAGCTCACTATAAAAAAGCCAGAATTGACACAGATGCAGGTGGTATTTGTTCTTTGTCTAGGTTGGTTCTACAAATACAGCTTTTGGATAAAATGACTAATTATCATTTACTAACAAATGAAAGTGAATTGGTGTCGTTTTTTAGCCTTTTTTGCTTTCAGTTACAGCTTCAGAATTTATGAAGCACTTTCTATAAGTATAGAGTTGCATAAGCATTATTTTTAAATACAGACCTGACTGCTGAGACACTTAATTAAGTTAAGGAAGGACTCATTGGTGGTGCAGTCTTGACACTTTGAAATATAACTGTGGATGTCTAATAAGAGCTGTGTTGAAATATCTCTGAAAAATACTTCAGACCTCTTTCATGACTAATGTGGAATGTTATGATTCCGGATCACAACAAACTGCCAGAATTTCTGCTGAGAATGCAGCACAGTGCTGTTTCCAGACATATTTCAAGGAGCACTGTGCAGTGTTGCCATCCTGACTGGCAGCTTCAAAATGTAACTATAGTAAATTTGATATGCTGCTGCTACTAGAAAAGGCAGACTGGAACTGGAAGGTATTCCTTAGAAGTTTTGGAAGTCTTTGTGGGAATAGTTCAAGAAGTTGATCCTTAAATACTACATTAATGTGTGAGAATACATCCTGTTACTAGAGCTGTACCCTGTGAATAATGAACATAAAGTTGAATTTCCTGTTGCTTAAGAGCTTCGCATGGCTCTTTAGTTCTGTTGTGTTTGGGTTTTTTTTGGTTTCGTTTGGTTTTTGTGGTTTTTTTTTTTGCTTTGTTTTGGGTTTGTTTTTTGTTTTTTTGTTATTTTGCTTGCTTGTTTTTTGTTTCTAAGCCAGTTTCAGTGGAATACTTTCTTTTTCATTTATTGATTTAAACTCTGGTCTTGTATACATACCTAAATGTTGTTGAATGGTTGTTTTTCTAAGTATGGTATGCATCATTTGAATGAACTTTTTGGTGTAAATTACTATATTGTCATAGTTTTGAAGTATATAGGACTCTGCAATAACATTTCACATTTAAAAAAAAAAAAAAACAGCTGAAACATAAAATGGTGTGTATGTACATCTGGACTTCTTTGGGAACAAAACTGGCAGTGCTGATTCCTTGTCCTCTATTCAGTTCTTTAGGGGAATCCAAAGACAGATGTAATTTTATGTTCAGACTGTGACAGCGCCTTGAGCATGTAGAATCTAGATATGCTTATTAACATAAAATTCCCTTTTTTGTATTTCCTGGGTCAACATGCATGTGCTGGTGGAAGTGAATTGGGGGTACACAGAAACTGATGATAAATTAAACCCCTCAACATCTGTACAGACTGCTTGGTGGTTTTGTTCAGCAAAAACCAGGAAGATGTGCCATAGTACAATACAATTCAAAATGAACCAAATCTCTACACCACCACCACAAATTTATGTATGGAGTTATTGAAACATGAGATTATAATCTTTTTTGCTTCAGTAAACACAGGAATTTAGGAACAGTTTTGGTTATAAAATGAGAAAAAAAAATCAGACCTTAGTGTTGGGGTTTTTTTTTAGCTATTTGGCATATTCTCAAAAAATTAATTTGAGAAATTGCTGGTGATAATTGATGCCGAAAACCATACCTGTGTCCAAAACTAAGAGTGCTATGAAACACAAAGGAGACAGTTTCAGGTTCTCATTCAGGTTCTCAAACAGATAAAGATATAAACAGTAATGAATTAATTTCTAAAACCTTTCTGCAGCTGTTTCTTTAATACTTGAGCTTCAGGGAACTTGATCAAGTAGTATTTTTTTACTTTAACATCTGTACTTGAAAGTCAAGACCTGAACTAACTAAATATAACTGTAACCACAGATGGACTTTTCCTGTGCATTTAACTTTGCATTACAGTAATTCATCTCGTAGGTCCCAAAATATACTTCAACTGCTTCAGGCAACAGGGTGACAAAACAAGTTACATATATATCTTTTCTGTGCTCAGTATCAGGATTATTAGTGCTTCAAGTCATCATATTTCTTCTGCATTCTTCTTCTGCAGTTAAGCATGAAATTAACACACTTAGGGAAAAAAAAAAAATAGAAGATGTCATTAAATTCATGTTTTTCTCCAAAATTCCATTAGAAGGAAAAGAATATTCAGTGGTGTTCTGAATACAACAGATATTTTGAGTGAATGTGAGGGATTGACTTTTTGTTTGTTTTCTGTAGGGAGCAAGTACTCATTACTTTTTATTTAATACAGCTCTTCTTGAGGCATTTTTCCAGTAGTCAGGAGAATCCTCAATTAAAAGTATGAACCTGAGTAACCAGATCATATAAAAGTGTATTTCTGGGAGTGGGAGGAAGAAGCTTTAATACAGCTAGTTTCCTATGGTGGGAAGGTTGAATGGTGACTATAAACTAATATTAGCAATTGACTTTGAAAATTTTCATGAGCCCTGTTCACTTGCCTGGTTTTCTTTTAAGTAAAGGTTTTTTGCTGTTACTGTATGTTAAAACCCTGTATGTTATTGTGAGCTTTTTCAAGTAAAGTACTTTGCTTAAAATGTATAACCTTAGTTATAAAAATAATAAAAATATATTGGAATAAATTAGTCCAGTCAAGCATTAACATGGATACATACAGTCAGTCCTCATAATTATGATGGCAGTATTGTGATGTATGTGCCTGTCTTTGTGTGCTACACTTAATCAGAAGAACATGGAAATTTGCAGACTGGGTACGTTTGATGTCCTAGGAGATAGTGACATTGTAGAAGCTAAAACTGGTGATAAGTCTTGGTAAGGAGTAGCCTTGCTTCTGGTTTAGGGAAAACGGGAATGATGTGTGAAGATGTTTAAGACTACTTCTCGCACAGGAAGTGGTGCTGGCCTACTAAAGCATCTAAGGAGCAGCTGTGATGAGTGTGTCCCTTGAGGAGTTGTAAGCGGCGAGGAGAAGCAGACAGGCCAACCCAATATGGGTGATAAGCAACTTCTAGTTTATTTGTGACGCAGTTCACACATATATAGGAGTGGTATTCAGCCACTCCTTCTTGGCACAACAGTATTGGTTAGCCCCCACAGCTTCCTCCACATTCTCCTCCCAGGTCCGGTCTCCGGCCACCTGTGGGGGCCACCCCCTGCCTTGCTTGCACAGTCCTCCAGAACTCTATGGTTCTGCTCTTAGAGTCATTCTGCAACAATTCCCCCCTTTTTCTTTGTGCAAGCAAGGCATTATGGGTTATTCTGTTCACCTGTTTTATCACACAACTATAAACAAGTCTAATAGCTACGATGATTAACCTAATCAATGATACATAAGTGCAATACTTTTAAACAGTGTTTGACTCAACCTGTAATGCCCCGTGAAGACAACCATCTAGTTATTCTTAGGATATTGCTCATTTACTATTGCTGGGTAAGCTGAGCCAGGGTTCTCAGCTGTGTGTACATCGAATTAGCATAATCAGAGAGACTCATACAACACATTCCATCAAACTCTTCACATCCATGTCCCTGTTCCAACAACAAAAGGTTCTGCAGTGTTGCATGTCTTACAGAGTCAACATTAAAACAAATCAGGAATTGCCTTCGATGTAGAATTGTCTGCTTAGCAACTCAGCAACCCAGTCTGCTTAGTTGAGCCAAGGCCCCAGCTGAAGCACTTACAGTGATTTGGCATATTATGATTGGATACGTGTTTTGAAGACCCTTAGTGACTAACATATAATTGGTTAAACACAGGTGTGAGAACTCAACCTTGAAAGCTTGCCAACAGTCCACAGTTCTCATTAACTTGGTGAATTCCAGCCTCTTATCTTGCTTGCTTAAGCTTCTTCAGGCCTCTCATGGCCTTGCTGTATCTTTCAGGACTGTTCAAAGTTTATGTACCAATTATGCATTCTCCTGTGAGAACACTGTCTCCACATCTCCCCCCTTTTGTTTTATCCAGTAACAAGTCGCTACTACAGCAAGGCACACATTTACATTAGCAGAGTAACTATTACAGGGTGCAGCAGCATGTTAAGATGCTGATGGCAGTGAAGGACTAGCCAAAGAAATTTCTTACCAGTGGAATTCTCCCCCCCCTCTTAATTTGTTCTATCACCTGCTTTATAACACTACCATTGTATTAAAATTTTTCTAGCTTTTGCCTTAGCATTTTCTAGCAGCTACTGCAAATTTCCATACTCTAACATCTCTTTTACAAGTGACAAATCTATACAATACAAGGTGCAGTTTCTTATTAGCAACTAGCTAGTAAATACAGGTGGTTTTATACACAAAATCACAACCTCTAATATAGCTACTTTACAAGCACACATATTCAGGATGTTACTTTTCAGTTGTCCCCAATTGATGTTTTGCAGTTATTTGTTCTTTCTCTTCCTCTATCTCATTCTGCTTGGGGTAACCACGGTCAGCTCCTGTAGCTGAGGCATCAGGTTTATCCATTCGTCTGTCCAGCTCATGGCAGGGCTTCACAAACTTTGCAGTCGCCATGGACCTGTAGGCAGGAGGGCACAAATATACCCCCTCCCCCAGGTTATCAGTTCTTCAGAAGTAGACAGGCCCCCCCCCCCTTTTTTTTTTTTTTTTTTTTTTTTTTTTTTAGTCCCTGCAAAAGCCATCATTACTCCCACTACAGTCCCACGTACAGAACGTGGCACAAGGACCCTGTGGAGACTAACAGCAAACCAGCTCCGAGAAGCATCATTGCAGTGCAAGGTGGCAGGCTCAACCTTAGCGGGCGTCCCCGCAGAGGCTCTGCCTCCCCCCCATCGTATGAGGCTTGGGCTTTTATACTGACCAAAATGCACACTCATTCCGACACAGGTGGCCAACCTGTGCTGGAAGAAGTGGCCAGCAGCATCTACAGAGGTCTCCAAGGGTTGACAGAAACCTGGATACTTATATTTACCAACTTCTAGTACATGAGTATCACAGAGAGACTGTATGGGCTTCTCCCTGTCAATTGCAAGAAAAAATCATAATATATACAGCTTGAGTACAAGAGGATTTTAACGCATACGTGGTCACTGTTTGCCAGGCCTCCTTAACTGTTTTGAGATCAAGAGCTTCCCACTCTTTAGCCCCCTGCTGTGTAGTAAACACAGGATATGCAAAGATGCCCATTGCAGAAAATTCCCCAGTAATGTTCACCTCTTTGGTTACCCATTGTTACAACTGAGCGTCTCCAGGGCCCGTAAGTCTGAGCAGACCGACCCGGGGGACGGAGAGTCAGAGTCTGGAAGCAGAGGATATAAATCTGGCTCGGATTCAGGGGATTCGGGGGCTGATCCTGCGCCGAACTCGGGGTCTCCGTTGCTCGCAGCTGTGTCTTTCTTATCAGATGTCTCTCGTTCGGTATGTGGCCATCTGCAGACCTGGCTCCTCCGTGACTGAGTTAAAAATTTTTTCACTCTAGGGCGTAGTGGGTTGGAGAGGCTCGCGGTTCCTTTAAATCTCCCGCTCGCGCATGATCCCTATTTTTTTTTTTACTGCGTGCTTCACAGTGGCGCCGCAATCGATCCGGCGCCGAGGCACCGCCCTCTTTCTTTCGGATTTCTCGACATTTACCATGCGTATACCTTCTAATATACATTCTGTGTCCTTTTCACAGTCCCTACTTTCGGAACTGGGGTGGTGGGGGAGCAGGGGGTTACACCTCCTCCGCGGCACCTTCTGATGAAGGAGGGGGAGAAAAGGAAAGGGGGGGTGCGGGGTGGGAAACCCTGTGCTCCCGCGAGCTGGGGGGGGAACGAGTTATGATCTTCCCCCGGTTTCAACCGACCGGGGACGTCTGTTCCTAGTTTCTCCGTTGCTACCGCGGCAGTTTTCTTTTCTGCCTTGTATCTTTTTATACAGTTCATTACTTCCCTCCGTGGTTTACCGAGTTTCTTTGCCTTCTTATAATCATTAAGCACTGAGTCAAATAGTTCATCACCAAACTTTTGCCACTCACTCTTCTCAAATATTGTATTAGGATCTGCAAAAAAATCTCTTAGCCTTCCCTACAGGTAGTAGACCTGCTAGCTGCTTTAGAGTCTCAGGCTCAATTCCCCGCTTTTATAAAAAGCACTGTAATAAGTCCAGGGCTACCTCTCGGTCCATTTTCATGGCCAGCCTTTTCCGGATCGTCTTCTTCTGGGTCGTCTTGTAACCTCGGTCTCCGGATCGGCCTCCCGACGCAGCAGTGTCTGGTTCACCCCAGCGGCGGACTTTTTCGGTTAGTCGCAGCACCCGGGTCCGTCACGCCACCGCAGCAGCATTGCCCGCGCTGCCCGGCCGCTGCCGCCGGCGCCGCTCTCTCGCCGTTCCGGGTCCCCGTCGACCGGGGCCCTGTATCCCGGGTCCCTGCTAGTCGGGGCCCTGTATCCCGGGTCCCCGCTAGTCGGGGCCCTGTATCCCGGGTCCCCGTTAAACCGGGGCCCTGTATCCCGGGGCCCTGTCGGCCGGGGCCCTTTATCCGGGTCCCCGTCGACCGGGGCCCTGTATCCCGGGTCCCCGTCGACCGGGGCCCTGTATCCCGGGTCCCCGCTAGTCGGGGCCCTATATCCTGGGTCCCCGCTAGTCGGTGTCCTATAATCCGGGTCCCCAGCGACCAGGGCCCTGTAATCCGCGTCCCTGTTCGGGCGCCATTTGTAAGCGGCGAGGAGAAGCAGACAGGCCAACCCAATATGGGTGATAAGCAACTTCTACTTTATTTGTGACGCAGTTCACACATATATAGGAGTGGTATTCAGCCACTCCTTCTTGGCACAACAGTATTGGTTAGCCCCCACAGCTTCCTCCACATTCTCCTCCCAGGTCCGGTCTCCGGCCACCTGTTGGGGGCCACCCCCTGCCTTGCTTGCACAGTCCTCCAGAACTCTATGGTTCTGCTCTTAGAGTCATTCTGCAGCAAGGAGTGTTGAAAAAGATAAAGAAGTTTTTCAAGTGTTACATCAACATCAAATAGTGGTCAGAATATGTGAAGCAGTTTGGTAAACTGTAAGTGGGGGTGTTTGTTTTAGCCCTCTTTTAGGCCACTGACTAATATCTTTCACAGCCAATAGTAAATTCAGTGTATATGAAAAAAGGGTGATCATCTTGTTTTGAACTGGTAAGTGTGTTTTTAGATAATGATTTTGGTACATGTAGAAGATACTAATGTGTTTTTTTCACAGCTCAATGGGTATTATAAGTGTGCCCATCAGAAATTAAAACTTTAAACTAGTAGTATTTTATTTTGTAGTATTTTTTCTTCAAAAATGTACTTTGGCTTGGAGGAAGCAGCTCAAAGGGACCTCTCTTTCCTAATAGCAAATGAGCAGATGTAATGTACTTTAGCAAGTACATTTCAGGCATTGTAATCTACTGTAATCAATAGTTTTCTTAATACTATATGCCTTTGCACATGTATTTGTAGTTTATTGAAATACTTCCTTCCATCTTGCTGTTCACATCCCCACAATTTTTAGTCCCTTCATTAGTACCTATAAGTGATTGTTATGAAGTACTTTATATATAAGTAAAATAAATAATACTTTTTTTTTAAAAAAAGTCATTGAAACTGAATTTCCAATAGTTGATAATTTTTGTTATCCCCAGCTTTCTCTCACATCATAAGTGCTTTAGCTAAAAATAAAGTATGATGTTTGTTACCTGTTGATTATAATATGTCACCAGAATGGCATGAATTTCAGAGGTCCTTCTGTAAGTATGGATATTTACTCCGGATACGCTAATGCAACTTTGTGTATTTTGACATTGAGAACAGTATGTGTTATGGGAGCTAAACTTTCAGACAATGGCTTGGATATAGGCTGCAATGCTATGCATCTAACCAAAATTTTGAATACCACCCAGAAATAGGGAGTGTATTCATGGTAGAGCAGAAAGTAAGGATGTTCTGGTCTGGAGGAGTTTGCCCATAAAGAGGAGTACTGCATTTATTCCAAAGTAAGTGTAATAATTGTCCATAAGGACAGAAGACTTCCTAGCTGATCTTCACTCATGAAAGACAAGGATCCAGATTGCTAGCTGTTTACTGGAATATTTATAGCGTAACACTGAAATATGGTGAAACACAGCTGGTGGACCTGTGTTCAGGTATCAAAATCGCTTTCATACTCTGTACTTTGCAAGTTAGTGTGAATAGAATGTTTCTCAGAAAAGATTTTTCTTGATCTTTGAAAAGTCCTTACTTCCCACTTGTAAGCAGTCTTGGGAGTTGACAGAGGAAAGGAGTAGCTAATTGAATTGTAATAGAATAATTCATTTTTCCACTCCTGCTGTTATTTAACTCAGTGTTGGTAATGCATCACATCTCTTCATGTGGGAGAGTGGCTTACCAATTTCTTGCTTTTTAAGGTGAAGTAGGAGACGTTTGCCTGTCGTATATACAGTGTACAAAGTCTGAATGGCAGTATTTACGCAGATTTTGCAAATAGCAATATATTATCAAACAGAGGAAGCACATATTTTAACCCATGCACAGCTTTTGAAACTGTGAATATTCAGTACTAGAATTAGTACTCTTGGGCCTGTGAAACATTCTTTGCAGGTATGTTTTTTGTAGTTTACGTCCATATGGTTATAAGTGTTGTTTCACATATATTAAATTATCTATTCTTCCTCCCCATTTCTCCTTCCCCAAATAATTTTCTTTGGAGGATACAGGAGCAAAATTTAAGTATGGCCATTTAAGACCTTTCTGCCTGAAATACAATATGCATGCAGCTGTTGCATTTATCTCTACGTGCCTGTTTAATGCTCGGATAATATTTGTAGCAACTAATTGTATTTTGTGTGCTATAATTCAAGACCTAGTGGTTGCTCTCTAGTCTGTTGTACATAGAGAGGTGCGCAGAAACCTGTAATATATCTTACATGAGCATCTAGCTCTCTTTAGCTGATGTTTGATGTTGGCTTCTGTTGAAGTTGGGTCATCCCAGAGTTCATGAAATTCTTCTGAGTGCTAGGTCTTTTCATGTGAATATCCTGGAAATACTTGATTTTTATTCAGGTTGAACTGATTTGATAGTTTAACTTCTCCATCTTTGATTGTTGTGTACACAATTCACAATGGGATAGGTGATGTAAGTGCTAGTGTGCATGGGTGCTCCCCTCCCTGTTTCTGCCTCTGGAAAGGGGTAGTCAGCTGTGCAGCCTGTAGTTGTAAAAGAAGCGAGCTTTGGGATTTTTTTGTAAAGTACTAAAAGTACAAGAAAATAAGGCAAGTCACACTTTTTGAAAACTGTTTTCTTTCTTCCAGATCTTCAAAATTACCTGAATAGACTTAGTTGTGCCCCCGTGTATATTTGAAATATGCTTTTAAAATGCCTCCGAAAAAGCACTGGCCAAAAAACTGGCTGGTATAATGCAAGCAAAAGTGCTTGCTCTTTGAACTTGTAAATACTTTCAGTCTTAAGTAAGGCTGTAGCTTGTGGCTTACTGTTAAGTATATGCATACGTTCTTACAGAATGGTGATTTTAATCTTTTGATCAGAAAGGGTGATACTTAGGAAATCAGCAGTGAGTGTCTTAAGCTCTCAAGAGACCAAACTTGAGAACCTTCATATCAGGAAGTCAGTTGTGGTTATATGCAAATTAAAGAAGTAGCCAAGAGCTCCACAGCTGACATTCTTTTTCCATGGGTATTTGGAATTCACCTACATAGTGTGCAGTGTGGAGTAATTGAGAATTATACTGATAACCCTTTAACATCTGTTACTCCATGTGTATAAATAGGTGTGTTATTCACAAGGAATGTATCTTCATACTTGAATGTCTGTCCTGGATAAACAGTCATGCTCTTGTGTTTTGCTCAGGCTATAAACCTTCTGGATGTGTGTTTAACTTCTCCAGTATATGAAGCAAAGCCTTTCTTAAGGTATATGTCAGAGCTAGTAGATAACAGATAAGAAAATACAGAAAGGGAGAAGTTTGCCTATGGGACCTATGTATCACTGCCATTGCTGTTTTTGCAGCGAACCTCGTGTTTTGCCACTGTTCTGCTACATGATATTGAAATTCCTGAAATTATCAGATGTGGTTGTCTCATTGACAGCATTGAACTGTTGAAACAGTCTGCAGAAGCTATCAGAGAAATTGCAAAGTAATAACTTCTGAATGTGTTCATTATCTATGAAGCGTATGACCTTCTGTTGTTTACTATGGCAACTTAAATGTCATTACTGTTTGACTGTCTTGTGAATTTGTGTATTTTGCTTTCTACGCTATTATTAACATTTTTGTATGTTTTAATTCAATCTTGTGTGCATGTCCACACTTGCAGTACTAAAACTAGTTAACTAAATCTGAGTTTGACTAAAAGGCTCTTTCCCATTTCAGAGAAGGGTGGAGCTAAAGCTGATGTTTCAAATAAGATTTCTGGCTTCTAGGTCATCTAATTTACTTTAAAGAACTCCACCATGTAATTTAGGTATAATATTTGCTATGAATGCATTGTGTGTGAGTGAAAATTTGCTGTGTATCTCTTCAGTTGTACACTACAACTTCTTGTATGTAAACTGAATAGAATTAGGAGTTGAACAAGCAGCCTGAAAAATAAAGGACAAATAACATTTTGCAAATACTTATTTTTAGTAATTGCCAAATTGCCTTAATATATCTTTACGTATGTATAGGTTTTGCCTGATAGTAGCTTCCAGTCTACATCTGTTTAATAGATAAACATTGGAAAGTACTGTATAATTCATTTTTAATAAACATAAAACATATTATTGTAGGGAAAAAGATCTTGCAGATGCTTTAGAAGAAGGTGGCTGTGATCTTGAAACTGTGAGAAACATTATTCAAGGAAGACAACTGCCTGCTGATCTCAGGGCCAAAGTCTGGAAGGTAAATATTATCTTAAATCAAGAAACAGGAAATACTTGGAAGTTGTATTTGATTTGAGGTAAATTATTTAATTACTAGGCATCTCTATAAGAAGGGCTGTAGGACTGGAATTTTAATATGCATGTATATTGATTCAGTTTTAGAATATTCATCTTTATTGAGTTAAATTACCAAGTTCAGTAATCGGGTTAACTACAAAAGAACACTAAAATGTTTAGAGGGTTTTCTGTTTTTGTTTTCAGATTGCGCTAAATGTTGTAGGAAAGGGGGACAGCCTAGCATCCTGGGATGGCTCTTTAGACCTACCTGAACAGAGTATAATTCATAAGGATTGCCAAGAGCTAATTGGTAAGTTCAGTTATGTTTGGATCACCTATGTGAAAACTTCTGTATTCTCAGTTGTCTTAGGACTTTATTTCATTTAAATAATCTGAATTACATGTACATTTTGGAGGAAGCTTTCAGGAGGAAGATGAGAGAGCAGAGAAAATCAGTAAGAAATCATTAGAAAACAATAGCTTCCTATCTGCACTCTGACTCTGGGATGAGTGACATGGAAGTTTAGAGTGTTATCTTGTTAGTATGTATGGTCAGGAATCTTCAGGAGTTGAAAAATCTGTAATTTTTTTCCAAGCCCCATCTTTTAAACCAGACACTTTCTCTATAGTGTCCTTCAAGTTTTTAATTGTCTAATGACTGGTTCTTAATTTGAAAAGCAGATAGAATCGTTAGGGTTGGAAAGGACCTTAAGATCATCTAGTTCCAACCCCCCTGCCGTGGGCAGGGACAACTTACGCTAAATCGTATCACCCAAGGCCTTGTCCAACCTGACCTTGAACATTGCCAGGGATGGAGCATTCACAACCTCCCTGGGCAACCTATTCCAGTGCCTCACCACCCTAACAGGAAAGAATTTCCTCCTTATATCCAACCTAAACTTCCCCTGTTTAAGTTTTAACCCGTTACCCCTTGTCCTGTCACTACAGTCTCTAATGAAGAGTCCCTCCCCAGCATCCATATAGGCCCCCTTCAGATACTGGAAGGCTGCTGTAGGGTCTCCACGCAGCTTTCTCTTCTCCAGGCTGAACAGACACAGCTTTCTCAGCCTATCTTCATATGGGAGGTGCTCCAGTCCCCTGATCATCCTCGTGGCCCTTCTCTGGACTTGTTCCAACAGTTCCATGTCCTTTTTATGTTGAGGACACCAGAACTGCACACAATACTCCAGGTGAGGTCTCACAAGAGCAGAGTAGAGGGGCAGGATCACCTCCTTCAACCTGCTGGTCACGCTCCTTTTGATGCAGCCCAGGATACGGTTGGCTTTCTGGGCTGCAAGCGCACACTGCCTGCTCATGTTCATTTTCTCATCGGCCAGCACCCCCAAGTCCTTCTCTGCAGGGCTGCTGTGAATCTCTTCTCTGCCCAACCTGTAGCTGTGCCTGGGATTGCTCCGACCCAGGTGTAGGACCTTGCACTTGTCATGGTTAAACCTCATGAGGTTGGCATCAGCCCACCTCACCAGTGTGTCGAGGTCCCTCTGGATGGCATTCCTTCCCTCCAGGGTATCAACCAAACCACAGAGCTTGGTGTCATTGGCAAACTTGCTGAGGGCGCACTCAATCCCACTGTCAATGTCAGTGATGAAGATGTTAAACAAGACCGGTCCCACCACCGATCCCTGAGGGACACCACTCGTTACTGGGTGTAGCACCAAAATTCATATAACCTTGAAAGGAAGAAGTATACTAAACATTTTGGACTTTAAAGGCTATTTTTAAGGAGGGTATTTTTTTAATACCAATCCCAGCAAAAATGATAGGTTTTGGTTTTGAAAAGAGGATGCTGGCAAGACATATTTCAGTATGTCTGTAAGGATCTATCACAGAATCTGGTTGGCAGCCCATCACAAAAATGGCCAAATCCCTGATACCATGCAACAGCATTAATATCAGTGATGAAGTCAGTGCCAATTCCTAAATAAGGATACTACTTCTTCTGGCATCAGTAAGAGAATCTTTTTTTATTACCCATCATGCTTTAATTTATTCTTGCATAATAGAAAGTTAAGGCAGAGACTGGAGTTATTGCATGCATACATGTCTACACCTTTTAAAATGCAGTTCTGTGTTTTATAGCTCTAGAATGGGGTAATTCTAGAGAGAGGTGGATTCCCACTGTGTTGTTTAACCACAGTGCCTTTTCAGGAGTATGGAAAAATGTCCTGGTTAGTGCTTATAACATACAAAATTAAGCACTTCAGTGTCTGTTAGTTTTCCTTTTGTCTTTATTGGCAAATAACTTTGTAATACGTAACAATATTAAATGGATGAAACTAATAAAGTTAGTTCAGAATGAAGGTTCTGTAGAGATTTCAGTTTGGGGTTGGATTAAATCTTTGTTTCAGTGGTTTAGTAGTACGTAGCATCCAAATTCAAAGTAAATCTTCAGATGGCATTTGAGTTTTGTGTATTATTTTATTGTCCTGAGAGGCAGAGAAAAGGAAATGCCAGATATTGATTTGTTTTGGTGGGAAAGTATTAAAGACTTCTGAATTAAAAACTTTATTAAAAGTAGTGAGACTCATAGGCTTCTTGTAATTGAGGGGAGAAATGTTCACTGGAAGTTTAATGCCACTGTATTCATGTAGTGTAGGCATCTGTCTGTTCCAGACATAGCAAGGTTATTCCTTCTATTATGGTAAGTCAGTTTAGCTATAGTAAAATTGACATTATCAGGGGGGGTTAAAACATAATTTATTTATGCAATAATTTGTGAGAATATTTAATATTTGTCATTTAAAAATCTCAAGGTGTTCAAATATTAATGTGAAAATCCTATGAACTTACACTAAAGTCTGGTTTGTTTCACTACAGTCTGTATAATAAATATCAGTGCATTTAACTGAAAGTAAGCTAAGTAGTTATTACATCATATGAAGGAAGGCATAATTTGGTGTATGGTACTGACATTTTTTAGTATGCCTTTGATTCATTGCCTCAAGTGAGGTGGATGCCAGTACTTTTTCTGAAATGTTGTCAACCTTTTAAATAAAAGTCTATGTAGAAAGATGCTTTGGAACTAATTAAAACCTAAGCTTTGTGTATGTATTCAACTCAATGATGACAGTATTTAAGAAGTGTTTAGCTTGTTACCTTAATTACATAACTAGTTTTGTATCATTTTTTGGGTCAATCTTCATCCAAATGCAACAGTATAAATGAAGGGCTCAGAATTAGTTTGTCATTAAATAGGGGACATCTTTGCCAATAAACATATATTTTATGTAATGTTTATCTTCTGATTCGCAACACTACCAAATCAAATTTAAAATCTGGGTGTAGTTGTAAGTAATCAAATCCTTTCTCTTTTTCTAGTTACCCTAACAGCCCCAAGTTTAAAATATTGTTAGGGAAATTACAATGAAGTAGACATTAAAAATGTGTTTTATATGCTAATACTAAAATTTAAGTCTGTAAGATGACTTGATTTTGAACTACTGTTTTTCATAAATCAGCATGTCAGTGGATTTCTGGGGTATTGAAAGTATGCACTGTGGGTTGATCTATGTTGAATTCAAAGAGGTTGTTGTAGAGTCAAAGTTATGTGCTTAACACATCAAATAAAGGGGCATTCTCTGCATTAAAAGAATTCACCTCTTTTGTTTCATATAAATCCTGGCAACACCAAACTTCTTTCGTCGTGTTGTGATATTTAAATGCCTTATCATACTGGAGTTTTAAAAAGTCATTCGTATTTTAATGCCTTTTTGGAAGCCATTCTGTAAGCATTTAATTCAAGCTGATTAGGTTTTGTTGGTCTTTTTTTGCTGCTTTTTTTCTTTTTCCTTTTTTTTTTTTTTTTCCCCCAGGGAGCCCCTATTGGTACAATTGTGCTATGAAATAATCTCATTCAAGTTCTCTGAAAAGCTATTAATACAGTTTATATTGCTGTGCCTATTTCAGACCAGTTGTCAGTGCCAGAAGAGGAGAAGTCAGTACTACTTTTGGATATTGAGTCTGTTATTACTTTTTACTGTAAATCACGCAATGTTAAATACAGTTCTTGTCTCGGCTGGATTTATCTGCTCAAACCTCTGGTGCATCTTCATTTGACACGCAGTGATTTGTACAACTGCTTTTATGCTATCATGAATAAATTCATTCCAAGGTAAAGCTCTCTTTCTTTTGCTTAAGTACTGTTTTCACTGGCATTAAAGGTATTTTCTGAAAGAGTGTGCATGTTGGCCTCAGGTAGAATCACACTGTTAGTAGCAAAGTTGTCAGATCCCTTTATATGCTGATAAATTGAATCATTTTCAATACCTTACATTTTGAAGTCCAGGAGATAGTGAGTTGGTTTAAGATGTAAAGAGGTAGCATGTGACTGATGTAGACTCAATGTGCTTTTTGAAGAACAACTGTTGTTTCATGCAATATCAAAAGTAGTTGTTTAGGAACTGTCTAATTCTTGTATGTTATATGAAAGCAATTTTCTTTCTTTTCACAACATTTTCCTATGTAAAATGCTTCTGTCTCTGTCACTGCAAAGTATTTCATAAGTACTAATTAAGTCTCACAATTTCTTTAGAAGAAGTAGTTAATATTTTCCCTGTTTTCTACCGACTTGGGACTGATTATTTTTTTTTCTTTTTTAGGTTGTTAGATTGTTATTTTATGAATAAACAATGGAAATGGAGTGTCTCATGCTGTTGTATTTCACTAAAATATTTTTTTATTCATGTTGGAGTAGCACCACAACATTCCAGCAAGGCTACAGGGGCTTCTGGTTAAGACATTGTGAAATAATATATGGATAGTCTGTGATTAAAGGTCTTAGTATGAATCCTTGGAGAGGAGATTGTAGCCCAGCTACTGGATATGTGCCCATAATAGGGAAAGTGCACATTTGGTGCTGTGGCGGGAAGCGTTTATCTGTCCTGTCACTTGACTCATTTAAAATACTACTGGGCTCTGTGAACTGTTTGAGGGTAGTGGCATTATGATCACTGGCATTATGGTCAGGTAAATCTGACATCTGTATTTTTTAGAAGGCTTTCAAGAGTGTTTAGTATTTTGAGTTTCTCTGTAAGAATCTAGGTGGTGTTTCAGCAAGGTGTAGGCTGGTTTCTCTTCCCTCCCTCTGCAAAATGACTGGAAGCAAAAACGAAAGACATAGAAAAGCAATTTATAGTAGACTTGCAAATCTCCACTTAGGTCAATTTGATCTCAATGTGATGTTTGACTGCTGGACCATCACTACTATTTGATAAAAGTTTAATTTTTATTTTTTTGTTGGTTTTGTTTTTTAAATTGTACACTTCTTATTCGCACTTTCTCGTGTTTTGTAACTATCATGAAATATTTATTGGGAATTTATTCTAACAAAATGTTGAAAATAGGTGAGGGAAATGTACAGCATAATCTTTTGGACTTTTTTTTATTCTTTTTTTGAAAGAGACTCTCTAGCAAGACAAAGGAAGAATGAAGAGGGGAAAAAACATAATAGCTATTTTAGATGAGAGAGGATTTGCTTTTTTTTTTTTTTTTTCCTTTGGAAACACTGTTATTCTCAAGACTTTTGGTATAAAATATCCCGTGGATACCCACCTTTCTTCTCCTGCTTTTTCTCTACAATGGTGAGCTTTCTGAACTGTACAAAATTAAGAAAGAGTTAATATGGAAGTCCAAAGTCATTAGTATTCTTTGGACCATAAGTAGAAGAAAACACCATCTCACATATATAATTGAGCAATGATTTGTGCGAGAGCTTCTATGGTAGTAAACTAATTAAAAAGCTGCTGGATGATGGAAGTGTCTCCTCCCAGGGAGCACATGAGGAAAGTGCATTACATCTGCTTACATTACATCAGTGTTACCTGTAACAGAGGGTATAAAACAACTTCATTCAGTTAAAAAAAAACAAAACAAAAACCCAGAAGCAATTCTCCCCCAAAAAAACACCACCATCAAACCACCCTCTCCTAAAGTGAAATAAAGGTTAGTTTCCAGGGCAATTTACTTCTGTTTAGCAAAATCTCTCTCTCTTTTTTTTTTTTTTTGTGTGGTTGGTTTATTTTTTTTTTTTTCTGGCAGGGTGGGGGGTTGTTGTTGTTTTTTGTTTTGTTTTTGCTTTGCTTTTGTTTTTTATCAGTCCTTCCAGTGGCTGAGCCTGTTGCCTCTGTGAGGCTTTCAGCATTGGAAGTGATGGATAGGTACAGGAATTTGCAGTTCTAGATACTTGGAGGATTTTACTGTTTTTTTTTGGGGGGGGGGGGGCGGGGGTGGGAGGGGGGCTCGTTCTTGGTTGCTTGGTTCTTGTTTGCCTTGTTTTTAAACTGCGTATTTGTTACAGGTAGTTTACCGTGGTAGGTACCAGAAGTAAAAAACTGAGGAAAACAGTTCAGAAAAATGTCTAAGCAAGGATGTTCAACTGTCAGTGGAAATTCAGAAATATTCTTTTTAAGTTATTTTTGGGTATATATCTATTCTTCATGTTAGAAGGTGGTAAAGAATGACTGACTGACTGGAATAATTGACCATAATGGCCATTCAAACAAAGTAGTGTGCAAGTCTAGATACTTAGGCTGAATTTTCTTCTTTTCACACTTTAACACTTTTTGTCCTGTTAATTTAATGGGAAGTCAGAGTTCTTGTGATAATTTCAGAAAAGAATCCCCATATATAATTTGCTGTGAATGTTTCCATTTCACCACCCTTCTTTAAGAAAGATGATGACTGTGTTTGGAGATCTGTGTCTCAGTTTTCATGTTAGTTTGCTTAAGTTTTTAAGCGCTTGAGATTTGTTCCTAGTGTCTTTAAAAAGCCGTTTCTTCATTTCAAATACTGCTTATTTCCTGCTTAATGAATTGATATTTAATTGTTATGCATGTATGAAATAAGAAACTTTCATATTTCCTTTGGCTGCTGTATTACAATTATTTATATGGGGGGTTTAATTCTATTTTTAGTTAACAATATTGATACCATGCAACCCTTGCTTTCATATTTAGATCTGTTTAAAATACTTCTGTATTATATACTCTTGTCAAGTAATGGCAGTGTTCCATTCTTTCTTCTACTTTATTAATATAGTGGGGATTTCAGTCTTTGTGCGTTTTTGGTTTGGTTTTTAACTGTTGAGGCAAGTTGATTTCATGATCGGTCCTTGTGACTTACAAGAACAATATAGGAAATTACATAATCACAACCAATAAAGAATTACTACGGGAAGTCTGACAACTGAAATGTTATGGAGAGGTTTATGATTATTTTTACTGCTATTTTTTAGGGATTGTTCTATGAAGGGAAGACCATTTCATCTATTTAGACTGCTTCTTCAGTATCATGAGCCTGAACTCTGCTCCTTTCTTGATACTAAGAAGATGACTCCAGACTCATATGCACTCAACTGGGTAATAAAGTGAAAGTAGGGAAACGTAATGAATAAAAATTTCTGTTAAAATTTAAGTATATATTACCAGTTTGTGCAAGAGTAGTACAGGAGATTAGAACTGCAACTAATTTGCATGTTTTAATGTAGTGTGGGCTTTTTGTCTTCAGTCATTTAACATAAGGAATGAGGTCATGTTAAAGCCATATTTTTATGATTCTGGATGTTAATTGAGCCACTGATGTTAGTAACTACTTTGAATAAGTAAGAATGAGAGCAGATGACACACTCAAAAAGTAAGCAGCTGTGATGTTAGGTTTTATAGTGGTAAGCTGTATGGTTTTAGATATGGATAAACATGAGCCTAACAGGTCTTTTAAAGCTAAATTACAAATAGTTTTATAAACCTCCCTGCTAATAGATATATTTGAGTGCCTTATATGGTGCTATGGCTTTTAGGATATAGGCACATATATTTTGCAGCTCTTCATTTCCTCCTCACTGCCTCAAGTTGGGGTAGTTATAAAATTGCTTTACCTCAATTGTTTTTTATTATTTATTTTTTTATATTTTTTTTAACAAAGTTTGGATAGCAGCTACACCATAAAGCAGCAAAAGTTTCATGTTTTAATGCTCCTTAGTATATGCAATATAAAATGATACAGTGCTTGCAGAGGCAAAGTCTGTAAATAAATAAAGACTTTGACTCATGAACTTTTCTAGGCATTTTTTTCGTACCTGTTGGCTTTGTAAAATTTTTTGTAACTCCATGTACTTTCAGTTTAAGAAATAAGACTGAAATAAATGAATAAACTGCAAGATCCCTATTTGTGGGGTTTTTTATTATTGGTTTTGAGGTTTTTTTTTAAAGATTATTTTTTTAGGGTGCTACCAATATTAATATAAAAATGTCTCCAGGATCATCATGCCAATCATCAGCCTTTAAAAGAGGAATCTGTTCACTTTTACTACTGAATCTCTCCTTTCTATGTATATACAATTTTCCTTAGCGAATATGGACTTCTTTGAGGTCGTCTATTAAAAGTTCAGTGATTCAGTAGGATAAAAAAAAATCTTCCCCTTGAAAGGCAGGTAGGCAAATGAGCTAGTGCAGCTGCCAGACCACAGTGTCATGCTTTCTGGTGTACAATCTTAAATAAAAAATAAAAAAATCTTAAGCCTTGTTTTATGAGATTACATTAAAATTCCTTGTTTCATCTGCCAAAAAACTTAATTTATATAGAGGTATTTCTAGTGTGTAGCAAAACATAAGCAACATTCAGAGACTTGTCGTTGCCTCATTGTTCAGGGACATTTTGTCTTCAGTTGCGTTTCACTCAGATTTGGATAGATCTTCTTACCTTTTGTTATAGAAGTATACTAGGAAGTGCTGAAATATTCCATGATAGTGTTTAAAGCTTTTGAAAGCTGTAGCTCTTTTGATACAGAATTAGTATGCATCACCACATTCAGTAAGACCTCTGAAGCCAGCTAGTATGCGTTTGAGTTAGGTATGATTGCATATATTATCTGGCATGTATGAAAAGAAGTTCCTACCCTTTTTTATCCGCTTTGAACTCTGCGTATCAGAGAAGATGTATTTTTAATTGAGAACACGGGAACAGGCAAGCAGTTTATTAAATGGTAATGAAAATTTTCTACCACAAATGTTTAATTATTCAGCCATAAAGCATCATAATGTAAAGTTGAGCACGTGACATTGTCAAAACTAGTGTACCACCATGTTCAATTAGCTTGATTATACTGTGAAAAATAAAGAATGTTGTTTACAGGATCATTTCTAAGTCCTATTTGCTAAGCTAGTTGAATAAACGCATTTTTTTCTTATTGTCTCACTGGAATAGTTGGTATTTAGCAGTGGCTATGAGCTAAACTGTATTCCAGCCTAATTGTGTTATCTCTGGTTGAATTTGCAAGGCTGACAGTGTACATCTGAGTTTGCCTTCACACTGGGCATATTTATTGACAGATAATCTGTAGTATTACTGCAGTGTTTCCATAAAAATTGGTTTTGAGGGTAGGACCATCTTTCAATACATTGTGCAAATGTAAGGTTTAGCATAATGTTTTTGGCTTTATTTTATTTTAGATTATCTTCTATCTCTGTTTAAAATGTTATCCCAATAAGATTGTTCCTGGTTATTGCTTTTTCTCACACTATTTTCCGAATTTTTAGCTTGGAAGCCTCTTCTCATATTACTGTTCAGCAGAAGTCACTCAGGCAATATGGGATGGATATCTACAACAAGCAGATCCATTCTTTATTTATTTCTTAATGTTAATTATTCTTGTCAATGCAAAGTAAGTGTATAGTTAATTCTTTGGAACATTCCTTGCTGACACACTTTAATCCGCTTTTGTTTCATTTTGATTTTACTGACTTAATCTATGCCTCTGATTTCACTGTTTTCAGAGACGTTATCGTCGCACAAGAATCAGATAAAGAAGAAATGATAAGTAAGTACCTCTCTTATGTAATAGCTTCTCTTATTCAGCTGCTAGTGAAATATTTACCACATAGTACAATCTCCATTATTATTTTTAATTACTAAACGACTGAATTATTTATTTCCCTGTGATTTTTCTCATTAATGAAATCCCCTCACCTACTAATTCCTGTCTCACTATTCCTTTGCTGCACCACATTTACGCTTCCTTTAATATTCCTTTCTTGTGTTTCATTTTAGTATTCCCACATCTAGTTTTATGCTTCAGTTTGGAGCACTTGAATCTCTAAAGTACTAAAACTGTACAGATGTTAAGAGCATGGTAAAAGATAATCTTCATAGAAGGTTTGAACTTCTAGCAAATAGCACAGGTTTCCTATAGATAAGGAGTATTTCCTCTATCTTCTCTTTCTACCTGGAGAGTGAATTGACATTCATGTTTAATCAAAAAACTCAATTGTGTTATGCCTTGTTAAAAATTAAGTTATTTTATGATGTGAAAATAGGTATGGTGCTTCTTTTCTATGCATGAAATAATGGTGCACTTATGTTGTTTGTATATCTCAGAATTCTTAGAAACTTCACCAGCCAATCTTGATTTAGAAGATATAGAAGATCTCTTCTCTTTGGCACAATATTACTGTAGCAAAACTCCAGCTTCTTTCAGGAAGGTAATAAGAAAGTAGTTTTGAAATTCTTTTCTTTTTGGAGTCTGTTTAAGTTTCTGCTGACAATAACTTTAAATATTTAATTGTGATGTTATTTTAATTTCTTTTTTCATGTTACTCTGGTGGTATTTAGTATTAGGATCTTTGAAAGATAAGAAGGTCAAGTGAAACATGTTAGAGGGAAGCTTCCCCACAATATTCTCACTTTATGACTGATGACCTTGTTTTGCAAACCAGGTTCTTGTAAGAACTGATGAACCGAAAATGCCATACTGACACAACTGCTCTGTAGTAGACTGCACAGCAGTCCTAGCTGTACTTGGAACAGCAGTCAATTTCTAGAGATAAAGCAGCGATCATCTGTGCTATTCTTGCCGTTCTTCCTTACTCAAGATATCTGACTCCAGTGAATTCATTAAATGAAAGTAATTGATAGTTATTGTAATTTTATGTACTTTCTCTGATATGTAGACAGTTATATGAGATCTTTTGGGGGATGAAAAAAATAAAAAAAATAAAAACAACCAAAGAAACCCAAAAACCAGAGGTATTTCATCATGTTGGTATTGTCACTACCATGCTTGTGAACAAGTGTGTTTGTGATGGAAGGTCAGCCCTTGACATGATTTAAAAAAACTAAAAAAAATCAGTTGATATGATTTTGTGAAGTACATACATGTGTACCTGCTTTAGTATTTGTGACGTGGATATAGTTTTGCTTTAAGCCTTCACATCTAAAGACACTGGCTTCAGTTAACTTTTTTTTTCCTTGCCTTATTAGGACAACCACAGTCTTTTTGGCAGCAGCTTGCTGGGCCTCAAAGAGGATGACACAGACTTGAGCCAAGCTCTCTGTCTAGCAGTTTCTGTGTCAGAAATTCTTCAAGCAAATCAGCAGCAAGGAGTTAGTATATTGAATTACTATTACTCTTTCCTCTTCCCCTCCCTTCCTATTTGTGTATTAAAAAAAGATATATTTTCAGCGCTAATAGCATGCTTGAATATTTGCTATTTTAGGAAAAAGTATTCTTGTCTTGGAGTTGTCTCCCTTGTAAATGATCTGAATACTGCAATGCGTTTATACTGTAGTAACTAGAGCTAAAGTCCAAGAGCTTCATACAGCTGATTTGAATACGAGGAGTGGGAGCTTGAAGTAATATCTCACTAACTGGATTTCCTTTCCTAATGTAGTCATAGTAGAGGAAAATTTAAAACCCATTATTCATAGAATAGTTAGGGTTGGAAAGGACCTTAAGATCACCAAGTTCCAACCCTTCTGCCATGGGCAGGGACACCTCACAGTAAACCGTATCACCCAAGGCCTTGTCCAACCTGGTCCTGAACATTGCCAGGGATGGAGCATTCCCAACCTCCCTGGGCAACCTATTCCAGTGCCTCACCACCCTAACAGGAAAGAATTTCCTCCTTATATCCAATCTAAACTTCCCCTGTTTAAGTTTTAACCCGTTACCCCTTGTCCTATCACTACAGTCCCTAATGAAGAGTCCCTCCCCGGCATCCCTATAGGCCCCCTTCAGATGCTGGAAGGCTGCTATGAGGTCTCCACGCAGCCTTCTCTTCTCCAGGCTGAACAGCCCCAACTTTCTCAGCCTATCTTCATATGGGAGGTGCTCCAGTCCCCTGATCATCCATCATGGCCCTCCTCTGGAATTGTTCCAACAGTTCCATGTCCTTTTTATGTTGAGGACACCAGAACTGCACACAGATGAGGTCTCACAAGAGCAGAGTAAGGGGGCAGGATCACCTCCCTTGACCAGCTGGTCACGCTCCTTTTGGTGCAGCCCAGAATGCTTTCTGGGCTGCAAGCACACACTGCCAGCTCATGTTCATTTTCTCATCGGCCAGCACCCCCAAGTCCTTCTCCGCAGGGCTGCTGTGAATCTCTTCTCTGCCCAACCTGTAGCTGTGCCTGGGATTGCTCCAACCCAGGTGAAGGACCTTGCACTTGGCATGGTTAAACTTCATAAGGTTAGCATCAGCCCACCTCACAAGCGTGTCAAGGTCCCTCTGGATGGCATTCCTTCCCTCCAGGGTATCAACCAAACCACAGAGCTTGGTGTCATTGGCAAACTTGCTGAGGGCGCACTCAATCCCACTGTCCATGTCAGTGATAAATGATGTTGAACAAGACCGGTCCCAACACTGATCCCTGAGGGACACCACTCGTTACTGGTCTCCAGCTGGACCTTGAGCCATTGACCACAACTCTTTGCATGTGGCCATCCAGCCAGTTGTTTATCCACTGAGTGGTCCATCCATCAAATTCATGTCTCTTCAATTTAGAGACAAGGATGTCGTGTGGGACAGTGTCCAACACTTTGCACAAGTCCAGGTAGATGACATCATCTGCTCTACCCCTGTCCATCAGTTCTGTAGCCCCATCATAGAAGGCGACCAAATTGGTCAGGCAGGATTTCCCCTTCGTGAAGCCATGCTGGCTGTCACCAAGCACCTTGTTGATTTTCATGTGCCTTAGCATGACCTCCAGGAGAATCTGCTCCAAGATTTTGCCAGGCACAGAGGTGTGACTGACTGGGCTGTAATTCCCCAGGTCATCCATTTTCCCCTTCTTGAAAATGGGGGCTACATTTCCCTTTTTCCAGTCATTGGGAACTTCACCTGACTGCCATGATTTCTCAAATATGATGGCCAGTGGCTTAGCAACTTCATTCTCCAGCTCCTTCAGGACCCGCTGATGGATTTCATCAGGACCCATGCACTTGTGCATGTTCAGGTTCTTAAGATGGTCTTGAACCCGTTCCTCTCCTATAGTGGGCGCAGGTCTTCATTCTCACAGTCCCTGCATCTGCCTTTCAAGACTTGGGTGGTGTGCTCAGACTCTTTACCAGTGAAGACTGAGGCAAAGAAGTCATTAAGAACCTCAGCCTTCTCCAAATCCAGGGTAGCCAGCTCTCCTGAGAGCTTCTGGAGAGGGCCCACATTGTCCCTAGTCTGTCTTTTATTTGCAAAGTACCTACAGAACCGCTTCCTGTTACCTTTCAGATCCCTAGCCAAGTTTCATTCTTACTGGGCCTTAGCTTTCCTAACCTGGTCCCTAGCTTCCCGGACAGCATCCCTGTACTCTTCCCAGGCCACCTGTCTTTGCTTCCACCTTTTATAAGCCTCTTTTTTCATTTGAATTTTCCTCAGCAGCTCCTTATCCATCCGAAGAGGTCTCCTGGCCCTCCTGCTGCACTTCCTTCTAGTCAGGATGCAACACTCCTGAGTTTGCAGTAGGTAATCCTTGAATATTAGCAAACAGTCTTGGGCCCCCTGCCCTCTAGGGCTATATCCCATGGAACCTTACTAAGCAGGTTCCTGAAGAGACCAAAGTCTGCTCTCTCACTGTTGAGAGCAGTGACCTTCCTGCATACTCTTCTCACTGTCCTGAGGATTTCAAACTTCACCATCTGTCCTGGGTTCAGCAGTAGCAGTCATTTTTCTCCTTCTTGGTAGCTGGTGCAGTGCTGTGTTTTGACTTTCAGCCTAGGAACAGTGCTGGTGATACCGATGTTTTCGGTTGTTGCTAAGTGATATTTACCCTAACCAAGGACTTTATGAGGCTCATGCGCTGCCAGGGAGGAGGGGAAGCCGGGAGGAAGCAGAGACGGGGTGCCTGACCCAGGCTAGCCAAAGAGGTATTCCATGCCACAGCACGTCATGCAGGGGTGGTGAGGGGGTAACTGGGAGTTACCCAGAAGGACAAGAGCTTCTGGGTGGGACTCGTTTCCTGGCCCGTGGTATTGTATTCTCTTCCCTTGTTATTTTCTCTTACCATTGTTGTCGTTGGTGGTAGCGGTGGTGATTTGTGCTGTACATTGGTTGCTGGGCTGTTCTTGTCTCAACCCATGGGAGTTGCACTCTTTCGATCCTCCTCCCCATCCCCCTGGGAGCGGGGAAGGGAAGAGCCCCGGGGGAGGGGGCCTCGATTGCTCTCAGCCCGGCACCACTCACTGGGAGTGAGTGAACAAGCTGTCTGGCTAGGGTTTAAACCACGACACATCTTTTTGGCGCCCAACGTGGGGCTCGAGGGGTTGAGATAACGACAGATCTGGCCGGATTAATAGCCACTCGTCACAATGCTGATTTATTGGCTCTCAGAGTTGTTCCTCTTGATCTCACAGTTTCAGTATATCATACCTTACTTCCGTCCGGTATTTGCTGTATTAGTGTTTTTCAAGTGTGGGGCTTGGGCTAAGGTTTTTGTCTCATTGTACTTTATGGCAATGACTTGTAATACAATAGAATCATTGATCATGAAACTGATCTGGCTTATGTTCCCAGTGTGGTAACCACCTTTATACTTTGGGAGGTATATAATAGAAGTGCTTAGCAATTGCACATCTTTTTTCTCCTTCTCAGGTGGTCAACCTGTGAAGGAGACATCCTTTTACCCTCCCGGTCCTCCCCCCAGACCATTTACATTTGAGAGTTTTGAAATTTTTGAATGGCCTTTTAATGCTGTTGAGACTTATTTGCTGATCGTGATGGGGATCACCATGCTAGCACGCATACAGAGTGTGTTTTGCCCACAACTGATTTCAAGAGTTAAGCAGAGTCAGGTTTGGGTCTTGTCTGGGGTCAAACGATGATATAGGAGGACCAAGAGATTTTCCCTGAGGCTGGACAGTCATGAGTGGCAGGGTGTGTGGGATAGTATGGGCAAGTATCTAGGTCAGTGGGCCCCTCCAGTACTTTGGAATTTCACCACCGAACAACTGCAAAATCCAGAAGAAGTAGTAACACACTTAAATGAGGTGTGTGGTCATTCTGGCCATACCAGAGACGGACAAATCATGGCAATGTGCTGGGGCTTGGCCTATGCTTACAGGGCCTTGTTCAACACTATCCAGCACCTTCAAAAGGAAAAAGATGTCGGTGGATCTGAGGGCAAAGCAACAGTCAGCACAGCTACTCCAGCCCCAAGCACAGCAGCCTCACCACCCCCAGTGACAAGTACAGTCGCTACTCAAACTTTGGCTGCAGTGAACAGCGCAGCTACCCCAGTGGCAAGTACAGCAGCTGCTCAAACTTCGACTGCAACAGACAGCGTGGTTACCCCAGCTCCAAGCAGAGAAGCTACACCACCCCCAGCAACAAGCACAGTCGCTACTCAAACCGCAGTGATAATTACTGCAGCCAAACCAGAGGACCAATTCGTACCAATATCGGTTGCCCCTGTACGCAAGAGAAAAAGCAAAAAAGAGGCAAGAAGGGTGAAGCAAGGTGAAGAAACGGTGTATTCACCACCCGGTCTAGCATCTGATCAGGAGTCATCATCACATGACGAAGAAGAAGAGGTGACTTCTCGACCTCGGACCTCAACCGAGCTACGGAATATGCGAAAAGATTTTACCCGTCAACCAGGGGAGCACATCATCACCCGATTGCCCCGATGCTGGGACAATGGGGCCGATGGTCACGAACTAGAAGGTACAGAAGCCAAGCAGCTGGGATCACTTGCTAGAGAAGGGGGAATTGACAAAGCAATTGCAAGAGAGAAAAAGTCCCTCAGCCTTTGGAGGAGGCTCTTGGCAGCTGTGAAAGAAAGGTTTCCATACAAGGACGATGTTATGAGTCATTCAGCCAAGTGGACTACTACAGACAAAGGCATCCAGTCTCTGAGGGAATCAGCCATCGTAGAGATGATCTATCACATCAAGCCGAATAACGGGGATACACCCATAGGTCCAGATGAAGTTGAATGTACACAACCCATGTGGCGAAAACTCACACGGAATGCACCGTCATCATATGCCCATTCATTGGCAACGGTAACCTGGAATGACATAGTACCACTAACAGTGGATGAAATGGTTCATAAACTCCGAGAGTTCGAAGACAATCTCACCCCTTCCATCATCTCAGCTGTGGAAAAACTGTCCCAGGACCTCAAACAATTGAGGGACAATCTATCTGATTTATCCAGCTCCTCATGTGTACCAACACATATCTCGGCTATTAACAAAAGGCGTCCTATTGTTCAAGAGAGGAGATACAGAAGGTATATGCCACGGCCACCCTATGGTTTTACCTGCGGGATCATGGAGAAGACATGACAAAGTGGGATGGAAAACCTACTTCAGCTTTGGAGGAACGGGTGAGTGAACTGAAGAGGGGAGCAGGGGCCAAGACTGATCATCCCATGAGAGCTACGGCTTCAGCCTCTGGTGAGCAGTTTCCCAGATGGAGTGCAAGAGCTGATTTTACTCCAGCTCCTGTGATAACGAAGAATAATCCCTTTTACCACGACTTAAGTGTCCATCACTGTGATGACCATTAGAGGGGCCCGGCCTCCAGCCAGGTGGAGGTAGGGGACAATTGGATTTACTGGACTGTGTGGATCAGATGGCCTGGCACATCAGTCCCACAGAAGTATAAGGCTCTAGTAGATACCGGTGCACAGTGTACCCTGATGCCATCAAGCTGTCAAGGGGTGGAACCCATCTATATTTCTGGAGTGACAGGAGGATCCCAAGAGTTGACTGTGTTGGAGGCTGAAATCAGCCTGACTGGGAGGGAATGGCAAAAGCACCCTATTGTGACTTGTCCAGAGTCTCCATGCATCCTCTGCATAGACTACCTCAAGAGAGGGTACTTCAAAGACCCAAAAGGGTACCGGTGGGCTTTTGGTATTGCTGCTTTGGCGACTGAGGAAATTGAGCAGCTGTCCACCTTGCCTGGTCTCTCAGAGGATCCTTCTGTTGTGGGGTTGCTGAAAGTCGAAGAACAACAAGTGCCAATTGCGACCACAACAGTGCACCGGCGGCAATATCGCACCAACCGAGACTCCCTGATTCCCATCCATCAGCTGATCCATAGACTGGAGAGTCAGGGAGTGATCAGCAGGACCCGCTCGCCCTTTAATAGCCCCATATGGCCTGTGCGAAAGTCTAATGGAGAGTGGAGACTAACAGTAGACTATCATGGCCTGAATGAAGTCACACCACCATTGAGTGCTGCAGTACCGGACATGCTAGAACTTCAGTATGAACTAGAGTCAAAGGCAGCCAAGTGGTATGCCACGATAGATATTGCCAATGCATTTTTCTCAATTCCTTTGGCAGCAGAGTGCAGGCCACAGTTTGCTTTTACTTGGAGGGGCATCCAGTACACTTGGAACCGACTGCCCCAGGAAACACAGCCTTACCACCTGCCATGGACTGATCCAGACTGCACTGGAACAGGGGCAAGCTCCAGAACACCTGCAATACATTGATGACATTATTGTGTGGGGCGATACAGCGGAAGAAGTCTTTGAGAAAGGGAGGAAAATAATCCAAATCCTGCTGAAAGCTGGTTTTGCCATAAAACGGAGTAAGGTCAAGGGACCTGCAGAGGAGATTCAGTTTTTGGGAATAAAATGGCAAGATGAGTATCGCCAGATCCCCACAGATGTGATCAACAAGATAACAACGTCTCCACCAACTAATAAGAAAGAAACGCAAGCTTTCTTGGGTGCTGTGGGGTTCTGGAGAATGCATATCCCAAATTACAGTTTGATTGTAAGCCTTCTCTGTCATGTGACCCGGAAGAAGAATGATTTTAATTGGGCCCTGGGCAACAACAAGCCTTTGAGCAAATTAAACGCGAGAGAGTTCCCATAGTAGCCCTTGGACCTGTCCGGACCGGGCCAGACGTAAAAAATGTACTGTACACTGCAGCTGGGGAGGATGGTCCTACCTGGAGCCTCTGGCAGAAAGCTCCAGGGGAGACTTGAGGTCGACCCCTCGGCTTTTGGAGTGGGGGATACAAAGGATCTGAGGCCAGCTATACCCCAACTGAGAAAGAGATACTGGCAGCCTACGGAGGGGTTCGAGCTGCTTCGGAAGTGATTGGCACTGAAGCACAGCTCCTCCTGGCATCTCGCTTGGCCGTGCTGGGCTGGATGTTCAAAGGCAGGATCTCCTCTACACATCATGCAACTGATGCTACATGGAGTAAATGGGCTGCACAAATTACACAACGAACTCGAATAGGAAATCTCAGTCGTCCGGGCATTCTAGAAGTGATCATGGACTGGCCAGAGGGCAAAGATTTCAGAATGTCACCAAAGGAGGAGGTGATGCGTGCTGAAGAGGCCCCACCATATAATAAACTGTCAGAAAGTGAAAAGCAGTATGCCTTGTTTACTGATGGGTCCTGCCATACTGTGGGAAAGCATCGGAGATGGAAGGCAGCTGTATGGAGTCCTGGACGACAAGTTGCAGAAACTGCTGAAGGAGAGGATGAATCGAGTCAGTTTGCCGAGGTGAAAGCCATCCAGCTGGCCCTGGACATTGCTGAACGAGAAAAGTGGCCAGTACTTTATCTCTATACTGACTCACGGATGGTGGCAAATGCCCTGTGGGGGTGGTTGAAGCAATGGAAGCAGAGCAACTGGCAACGCAGAGGTAAACCCACCTGGGCTGCTGCACTGTGGAAAGATATTGCTGCCCGGGTGCAGAACCTGGTGGTGAAGGTATGTCATGTAGATGCCCATGTACCCAAGAGTTGGGCCACTGAGGTACACCGGAACAACCAACAAGTGGATAAAGCGGCTAAGATTGAAGTGGCTCAGATGGACTTAGATTGGCAACAGAAAGGTGAATGATTTTTGGCCTGGTGGGCCCATGACACTTCAGGCCATCAGGGCAGAGATGCAACATATAGATGGGCCTGTTATTGAGGAGTGAACTTCACAATGGACACTATTGCCCAGGTTATTCATGAGTGTGAAACGTGCTGCAGTTAAACAAGATAAACGGTTAAAGCCTCTTTGGTATGGAGGACGATGGTTGAAGTATAAACATGTGGAGGCCTGGCAGATTGACTATATCACACTGCCACCAACCCGCCAAGGCAAGCGCCATGTGCTTACCATGGTGGAAGCAATGACAGGGTGGCTGAAAACATACTCTGTGCCCCATGCCACTGCCCAGAACACTATCCTGGGCCTTGAGAAACAGATTTTGTGGCGACACGGCACCCCAGAGAGAATCGAGTCAGACAGTGGGACTCACTTCCAGAATAACCTTATAGATATTTGGGCCAAAGAGCAAGGCATTGAGTGGGTATATCACATCCCCTACCATGCACCAGCCTCTGGGAAAATCGAACGGTACAATGGGCTGTTAAAAACTACACTGAGAGCAATGGGTGGGGGAACTTTCAAGCATTGGGATACACACTTACCAAAGGCCACCTGGTTGGTTAACACCAGAGGATCTGCCAACAGGGCTGGCCCAGCCCAGTCAGAACTTTTACATATTGTAGAGGGGGACAAAGTTCTCGTGGTGCATATGAAGAATTTGCTGGGGAAGACAGTCTGGGTTATTCCTGCTTCAGGTAAAGGCAAACCCACTCGTGGGATTGCTTTTGCTCAGGGACCTGGATATACTTGGTGGGTAATGCGGGAAGATGGGGAAGCCCGATGTATACCTCAAGGGGATTAGATTTTAGGGGAAAACAGCCAGTGAACTCAACTGTATGCTGTTGCCTGCTGTGTAATACTTTTATAGCCCATCAGCTAGATGTCTTCAGGTCACCAGCATCTAGCCCTGACTTCCCTCCAACCATCATCCCAACAGAGAATGAACTTTGATAGAACCAGGTGAGTTCCGCATTAAAGGAACTACCAGCATCAGCAGGCAACGATCCAGTACTGCACACAGCCTATCCTGCACTCAAAGATTCCTGACATCATGGACCGAATGGACTCGGTAGCATTACAGGGATTGGTCCATGCACTAAGAAAATGATCTCTTGGTCTGTTTATATGGATGTATATATGTGGGAGAGCAATGGTGTATTGAAAATGTGGGATCTGAGCATGACATGAATGGTATGGAATAAGGGGTAGATAATGTCCTGGGTTGACTTCCAGCCTGGGAACAGTGCTGGTGATACCAATGTTCTTGGTTGTTGCTAAGTGATGTTTACCCTGACCAAGGACTTTGTGAGGGGAGGAGGGGAAGCCTTGAGGAAGTGGAGACAGGACGCCTGACCCAGCCTAGCGAAAGAGGTATTCCATACCACAGCACGTCATGCCCAGGGGCAGGGGGGGTAACTGGGAGTTAGCCGGAAGGACAAGGGCTTCTGGGTCGGACTTGTTTCTTGGCCGGTGGTATTGTATTCTCTTCCCTTGTTATTTTCTCTTATTGTTGTTGGTGGTGGTAGCGGTGGTAATTTGTGTTGTACGTTGGTTGCTGGACTGTTCTTGTCTCAACCCGTGGGAGTTGCACTCTTTCGATCCTCCCCGTTCCTCCGGGAGCGGGGAAGGGGAGAGCCTGGTGTGGGAGGGGGGGGGCGGCCTCGGTTCCTTCCAGCCTGGCACCACTCAGTGGGAGTGAGCGAACAAGCTGTCTGGCTAGGGTTTAAACCACGACACCATCTCATGATCACTGCAACCAAGGCCGCCCTGGAGCATCACATTTCCAACCAGCCCTTCCCCACTGGTTAGCATGAGGTCAAGCATGGCACCTCTCCTTGTTGGCTCCTCTATTACTTGAAGAAGGAAGTTGTCTTCTGCACAATCGAGGAACCTTCTGGATTGCTTGTGCTGGGCTGTACCGTCCTTCCAACAGATGTCAGGGTGGTTGAAGTCCACCATGAGGACAAGGGCCTGCGAGTGTGAGGCTGATCCCCACAGTAATGTCTCCCATAGGTGTTCTCCCTTTAACCCTGACCCACAAACTCTCTGTTAACTGATCATCTGTTCCCAGAGAGAGTTCCATACTCTCCCACCTATCCCTAACATAAAGGGCAACTCCCCCTCCCCGTCTGCCAGGCCTGGCTTTTCTAAAGAGCCTAAATTTAGTACTATTGAGAATAATGCTATTATGAAATTATGTGTCTTCTGTCAATGACAGGTTTAAATAACAAAACAACTTATACACGCTATTTCTGTGATAGTTAATTGCAGACATACTTAGATGCAGGGACTTCACTTTGAGTATTTAAGACCAATAGATGGATAATAGTGTAGGCAGTTTGCAATGTTTCTTCTTGACTACTGGCTTTTTGTAGCATTTTCCAGGCCTCTTTCATTATGCATGTTCTTCCCCTCTGCCCCTAGTCCAAGTCACGTTAAGCATCTGTTTATATTCTGTTTAACTCAGTGGGATATAAAGCTATCCTTATGTGCTGTGTAGTAATGGGATGTTGGATTGGCATTTCAGAGTTGTCCCTTCTGATGTCTTGTTGATGTGTGGTCTAATACCCACTATATTTCTTCTCAATAGAGATGAAATAATTAAACTGTATGTATTGCACTTTAGTGATCCTTTATGATGTGCAAGATGATGTATTAATGGGAAATTGCTATTGGAATACTGTTGGTGGTCCAGTAACTGCAGAAGTTCAGATTAATCGCATGAAATAAGGTTTTTCAGTAGATGTTAGCCCCTTTGAGTGGTTCCTGTAGTACTGGAATTAGTATTAACATATATTTGAATTATGTGCTTTCCCATCAATAATTACATGATTCTACAATTCTGTAATGGACAAAATCCTTCTCTTTCAGGAAGGAGTAAGGTTCTTTGTAGTGGATTGTCGTCCTGCAGAGCAATACAATGCTGGGCATTTATCAACAGCATTTCATTTAGACTCAGATTTGGTATGTATGCTTTTTATTTCCTTACTGATTTTTAATTCCTGAGTTAAACAGAAGGAGAAAGAAATATCTGTCTTGAAAAAATAACTATCTTTAGTTTAGGCTCTGTACTGCAGTGCCTAGCTGTGTGATGAGGTTTCAAAAGTTAGCTTCCCTAAAGGAGCTTGGTAAAACTATTTTACTGAGAAGTTTAGTCCTTAATGACATTAGAACTTGGGATTCCAGACTTCCTGTTTTTTGGTTAGAAATGGAAACCCATACTGCCTAAAGCCTTGCTTGGAGGAGAAACCTCTTTTTAGCATTGTAATTTCTACTGAAAGGTGTCATTAATTTTAACAAGTAGAGTTTTTTAATTTTCTTTTTTTTCCCCAGCCAGTCTTACTACAGCCTGCTTGTAAGGAGCACATCTTGAAAAGAATTTAGTTGCTCCTTTAAAATTTTTGCAGTGCAATATGAGAGAGGAAGTGCATTAATTTGTGAACTGAGATGTACTATAGACTAATTACTTCATTAACAACTTTGCTGTCATTTCCATTTGATTATTAATTCTTAACATTCAATCATGTTTTTCTTTATTATTTTTTTTCCCCCAAATCGTTTATGCTTCGGCTGTCTTACAGTGTATTCTTCACTTCTAGATTAACTCTCTACTACTCCATTTCAAGCAGCCTGTGGATGCTGCATGCAATGATTTCAGTGTATATATCCATAAAAGGCTTTTTTAACTTAGTTAGGAAACTCAATTCTGCATCTATTATCTTTATCTCTCTAATTAAAATAATGCATTATTCAGTATTCTTTGCACAAGTATAATTATATAGTAGAGAAAAAGAGGATCAGGGGAAACCTTACTGCTCTCTACAACTACCTGAAAGGAGGTTGTAGCGAGATAACTGCCTCAAGTTGCACTGGGGAGGTTTGTATTTATATTGGATATTAGGAAAAATTTCTTCACTGAAAGAGTTGTCAAGCATTGTAACAGGCTTCCCAGGGAAGTGGTTGAGTCACCACCCCTGGAGATATGTAAAAGACTTGTAGATGTGGCACTTGGGGCATGAATTAGTGGTAGAGAGTTGGCACTGTTGGGTTTACAGTTGCACTCGATGATCTTAAGGTTCTTTTCCAACCTAAATGATTCTATGATATAATGTTCTAGGTTTTAACATAGATCAAAAATTATTTTGGAAGAAACCTCCCTGCGGTGTGTGGGTGCCCTGCTAGCCTTAATTGAGCATCATATTCAATAAAGTGGAAATGAGCAATATGAATTATTAAATAGTTTAAAAACATAATAACACATGATAAAGAAGTCCATGATGACAATTCTTCAATTGGATGTGATTAGTTCATATGTATTTAAATTACATATTGGAATTAACTTCTGCAGTGTGTGAGTTGGTATGGTTAGGATCCTTCATGAACCATGCTGGATGAATGTCACCAGGTTCATCTCTGGTTTTAGAAGTTTAATGCCAGGAAAACATTGTATGGGGAATAATCTTTGAGATAAAAAATCATTAATGGAACTTCAGTGCATTTTATATACTTGTATGTGTGAAGTACATACAACTTACTTTAAGGGAAGGCAATGAGGAAAGCACTTTGGAATCCATCTCATTTAAAGGTAGTCTTAGATGAAGTAGTAAGATTTAGCACCTGTGCAATAAAGCATTAGCATTTGGCTCTACGAAAACCCCACTTAAAATTCAGTTTGACTTACTGATGGCTAGATTGTGTATTTGTTATTTTGTATTTATTCATTTGATGGCAGCGTAAAGGGAAAGTAATGTGAATTCCTCTCTTCTTTTTCCCTCCCCCAAATCCAGTTACAGGTCAATATTTCCTTATTAATTTAAAATAGCCCTTCAGGACACCACAGCCTTGACTTGTTGAGAGAGCTAAGAATCCCAGCTATTTCTTTGTACTCCTGATTGTAGTTTTGTTTTTTCCAAATCTTGATAAGTAAATGAGAAAAATACTTAGCAGTGAGACAACAAGAGGAGGACCTTACTGACACCTAGAAATTCTATGTATTTTTAAGGGTTTCAAAACTGCGGAGTTTGAATGTGTTGTACTTGAGCATATGAAATAAGGAAATCGGTCCCTCTGCCATATTGCCAACTTAATGCAACATGAAAGTTGCAAAGACTTCTTCTACTAATATTGCAAAAATACACTAAAAATTAGTTAGCTACGTTTCTTTCCTGGGGAGAGCAACGTGGAGTGAGAGTAAAAAAAAGGACCATTCTCACTCTTCTTCATGGAACATGAGGTCTCAGTCAGGCTTTTTTGTGTGCATGTATCTTGTACAATGCTGATATTGCCTTCTTTGTGCTCAACAAATGATAACAATTTTTAATGTCTCTATCTTTTCACAAGTGGTGTTACAGTATTCTGGTGTCAAGCAGCACTTTTTGTTTGTTCATTCCACAGATGCTTCAAAACCCATCAGAATTTGCACAATCTGTAAAATCCCTATTAGAAGCACAAAAACAATCTATTGAGTCTGGCTCCATAGCTGGTGGGGAACATCTCTGCTTCATGGGAAGCGGCAGGGAAGAAGAAGATATGTATATGAACATGGTGCTAGCACACTTCTTACAGGTACATCTAAATTGCTGTTGATTTTAATAGCTGAAATAAAGCATGTCTGCCCATAACATCAGTACTAAATGGCAAAATATTTTCCCCTTAAAATCTTAAGTGTTTTTACATTACTCAAGGTTACAGTTTTTATGAAATGAACCCATGTGTCATTACCACGCTTGCAAAACTCATTTCACAGGTGTTTGCTTCAACCAAAAATGCCTTTTCTGTTGCAGAAAAATAAGGAGTATGTAAGCATTGCCAAAGGAGGATTTATGGGTAAGCTTATTAATAATGAGCTTTGGCTTGAGAAAACTTGATGTATTAATGCTGTCGGTATTTTTACTAGGCTTTGGCTAAAAATCAGCTAAAGGAATAACAAATAGTTCTCATTTGTCAGTTTTTTGCTTTGTGCAAATCAGCACTGTGCACTTGCACATTTGTGGTTAACTGCTATGGCTTACTCACATTTCTGAATGGAGAAAAATTTAATACAGGATGTGGGAAATGCCCTCATTCTAAGTTCTTGTCCTTGATGTTTAGTCTCTGTAGACTGCAGATCTGTAGAAGATGTTAATTCATAATTACTATTAACTTGTTTTTTCTTAAACCATCAGTTCATAAATCTGCAGTTTGTTTCTGGAGTCATTCAGGTTCTACAACCTGATTGTGGAAAGATTTGTGCTACAATATAAGTATAGAGACATTACTAGACAGTATTTGCAGTGTCATAACAGTTATCTTTAGGATCAAACCAGTGATTAATTTTTAGTTGCTGCTGTATTTTAACGATTTTATTTACTAAAATAAAGATTATCCTAATGCCATTTCACTACTGAAAGAAAAGCCGGGGATGATTATAGTAGTATCTGGATTTATCTGTTTTATTAAATCATGTGAAGCAAAAATTGCTACTGATTAGTCTTGGATATACAGCATTTCCATCAACAGACTAGTTCCAGTGTAGTTCTGAATGTTTTTTTTTTTAATGGTCTTTTAACAGCCCTACAGCAGCACTTAGCAGATATCAATGTGGAAGGACCAGAAAATGGATATGGCCACTGGATTGCTAGTACCTCAGGCTCAAGAAGTAGCATAAACTCCTCTGTTGATGCAAGTGAATTTTAAGCTTAAGTGGTATAGTGGAATGGGAGCTGTGGGTGTACTGAATATTTTTATATTCCTTATTTTATTCTGTAAAATAGATTGCTGCAAGTCATTGTTTTCAGTTATGTATTTAATTTCCAACTATATTCACTGTCTAGCTGGAGGTGACCTAAATATTTTTATCCCCTTGAGAGGAAAAGCTTGCTGTAGTCATTATCCAGCAGAATATGTAATGGACAATTCTTTTTCCTGTCTCCTCTTCACTCTGGGAATAAATTACTATAAAACTAGCATTCAGTTTCATGGGAAAGCTCAAAATTGTCTCTTTTCTACAGCTAATTTGTTATATGTAGAATTTGGCTTTTAATTTGGATAAAATTTACTGTTAATAGAATTCCTTCCTCTAGATTTTTGCAGCAGAGTGCTTAGTTAATGAGGATTATTAAATTTGCTTTACTTTATTGGATCATCTTTAGCTCAGACACATATTATTGCTGTCATTTGGTAGAACTCTAAAATAGTACTGCTGTAATTAACGCTGTACTCGCTACCAGAAAGTAGGTTACTGTTTTATAGCCTGTTTCCTTTCTTAACAAACTAGAGATGATATATAATTATGTTTATAGGATTATCTGAGAGAAGTTACTTTTACAGGGTGATTCTCCTAATGGTTCAAGTGATGGAAAAGGAGTAAAGTCCCTGGTGAATAAAATGACAGTTGCTTTAAAGACTAAATCTGTGAATGTGAAAGAAAAAGTTATCAGTTTTATTGAAAATACATCTACTCCAGTGGACAGGTATGTCATTAATATCTCACTGTGAATTAGCAATGGGGAATGGCTTCCTGTTTCAGGTGGCTAATTTGTAAATGGGAAAACTCTGCTAATTAGGAAAAAAGTTTCAGCTTTTAGGCTTCCTATCCTCCTCATAATTTTATCATGACGCAGTAAGGCTACTGCGCTGCCTTAGTATTGAAAGATCACTGTGAGCAGCCTTTTCTCTTAAACATGCATCTCGAATTTGTCACTGCATGGTAGTTTGACTTCTTACAGTGTGTCAGTTCTGTATTGGGCCTAAAAGTCAAGAATGATTTCATTTTTATTTCAGTTCCTCTTCATACTTGACTCTTAATGGGTGAATAACAGAAAGATTCCAGACGGGGGTTTCTTTGGTTGGTTGGGTTTGTTTTGTTTTGGGGTTTTTACTGCCCCATCGTGTCAAGTATTGAAGATCTTGATATTTTTTCAAGTCCTGATGTAAAGCTGCTTTTCAAACTCAAAATCAACTTGTGTTCATTTTTTGTATCTTCAAATGAAGCTGGGAAGAAGAATGTGCAAGCATGTTAAAAGACTCTCAAAGTTGGAGGTCATCATTCCAAATACTTAGTAACAGCTTTCATCTGACAAAGCTTTACTTGAATAGCCTGTTTTAGAGTTCTTTAAAACGCAGCCTTTGGAGGTTTATGTTGCTAAGACATTGGTACACAAGAATCTTACAGAGCTGGTGTACAGGTACAAATTACTGCTTCTTTTTGTGTTGGAAAAGGATTTTTTAAAATTACTCCACAACTAGAGGCAAAAAATTCTTAAATACCACTCAGTAGTAGTTTTTGTTGTGCGGAGAATTCAAGTAAGGCTTATGTGTAAGCCATACAAAGCACGAAGAGTGCATCTTCTAGTGGAACTTTTACAGATATTTCTCAACCTCATGGCTAACTGTCATGAAGCTTTTATTTATAAGCATCCTCCTCGAAGAAGACACATTGCCAATACAGAGCCTTTCAACTATTTAGATTTTTGATTTTTTTTTTCTTTAAATTTTATTTTTTTGTTTTAATTCTTCTGTTTTATCCTCTGCCCCAATGTACTGTAGAATACCTTTCAATATTCCCTGGCCAGACAGAGCAAGCCTGGAGCGGTAAGCTTGATAATTAAGCAGTCTGACTAAACCCACCTTTGTTGTACTTAGCATGGCATTGCAATATCTGTAAGCATTGGTTACACTGACAAAATTGCTCACACATTTTTATATTAATTTAGGGAGGTTGAATATATTAAAGCTATCAGTTTTTACAAGTACTCATCAGGGAACTAGTAGAAAAAGAATGTATTGGCAGTGCTTTCTTTTCTTAGTTTCTGCTTTGTTATTTCTATTCCTTACTATTGCTTTTTATGATTTTTTTTTTTGGTTTACTTGTCATTTCCCCATATACATTTTGTTAGTGACTTGTATTAGTGAAATATACCAGGAGCAAGTATTGAACAAATTATGGCTTAAGGTCTTAGCAAGTGAGACTACAGCTACAAAAAAGACTTGCTATAAACTGTTCATAAAGCATCATCAGAGCCTAGATCTAACGGGGAACCCATGCGTAAATTCTGTCTGGAAATCTTAAAATTATATGGTTCTCATCACATGGTGATAGAACATGCTGATAGAAACAGAGGTTCTCATTACTGGAAAAATAGAAGTGCTGAGTTAATAATATGCCGTGCAACTCTCCCTCATCTTATTCACATAACTACCACATTTTCACAGAAATGTGGAGTCTCTTCACAGTCATCTGAGATTTACTGCCTTATAATTATTTCAGAAATAAAAACTGTGACTTGAGGTTGTATAAAATTCCTTACCTTTTGACTCTTACAGACTGAAAAGCATGAAGATTGGTGCTGGAAAAAATAATGAAGGTTTTAAATTTTGTTTGAGTTTTCAAGGGTTTTGGACCAATTCTTTCAAGTAGTTTGCACATAATTTGATATAAGATTTACCCATATGCATGAAAGAATAGTGTTGTGTGAGCAAAACCAACAGTAATAATGTTAACTAGTATTCTTAAAGCAGGAATATCCCAGTATCACGTAATATGTTTTGTTAATGTAGAAATCCTAAATATTATGGGGGTTTCCTCCCACATTTTATTGATCAGGTTTTAGAATATGGTTAACTTAAAACACTTGGTGAGTCTATTCTATAACTGAAAGACACTTCAATCTGTATCTAGAGCCAAGAAGTTTTGATATATTGAGATTTTATTTCAGTTATTTTATTTGTTACTTTCACTCACATAGCTTATCTTCTTTCCTTGGGAAAAGGAATATAGATCATAGATTAGTAGACTTGTTCTCTTAAAACTGAAGCTCTTAAAAGCCTCTAATGGCATTCTTTTCCCATCCATTCAATTAGATCCACTTTGTGTTTTATCACCAATATATTTCATTTTGAAGGTTTGCCACTAAAAGGAACTGCATTCAATTTATAACAATGTAATGATGGCATTCCATGTAAACAGGTTAAAGGAAATCCATTTCTAGTTTGAAATGTTACCAGATTTTTATAAAATAGCTTTTTACTTTCTCTTGCCTTGACTAACTTTGACTTGTAAACACCAGTAAGATCTTAAATCCTCTCTGTGTAATTCAATATAACACTATTTAGTTGTGCTTTCTTAGTCAATTCATTATGTATTATTAAAGCATATTCACAAAAGCCTCCATATGGAAGCACTGCCCTTTTGAATTGTCAGTGTCATTGATGCTTATTGTCTTCAACACTAATGAGCATGTTTTTATATGTTTAGTTTTTGTTTCATTGTAGAATGCATTTCTGGTTTGGGTTTGGGTGGGGCTTCTCCTATTAAATACTTTTATCTACATCACTAAAAATGAAGGTTTCTTTCTTGACTTGCAAATATGCTCTCACGTGTAAGTAAGTACTAGGAACTAGGGCACATAGTTTATAGGAAATATATATGGGGCAGAAGGTTATAGGATTTAAATGGGAGGAAGGGACAGATGTATTTTGGTTTTGTTTGTTTTGGGTTGGTTTTGTTGGTTTTTTTTTAAAGTACAACATGTTGCCAGTTCTAGAGGCTAAAATAATTTAGCCTTTAGTGATTCTTTTTTTTTCAGCAATCACCTTGTTTATGGCTCTCTGAACCTTTAGGTTTTCTTATATTCTTTAGGTATTCCCAGCAATTGAGGGCCAGAACTTTTAACCTCAGAGCTGTGACCATGTAATCACAGCACTCTGGGTTGAAGCATTAAAATATCTCAAGCTTTGCAACTGTTAATGACAAACACTAAGACTCAGTTGTGCTTTTGTGTCACTTAATATAATTTGTAGAAATAGATTTAAATGTGACTTTTGAGGTCAGTATCTATGCAGAAAGGTAGGAATTTGGCACATGCTGGAGAAAGTAATGGACAGGAAATCAGAATTCACACTACAAGGTAGGGTTTATAATAACCCCACTTCGAAGTGCTTAAGGTATTTTGTTCTGAGGAATGAAAAATGAGCTTCTAGACATGTTAGTTAATAGTTTTCATTTTCTCCTCCATCCCAATTTGGAATCCTTGTAAAGTTGTCCTGACTGTCCAGAAATGTTTCAGTTTCATGCTAGAAATTTCTCGGCATGTTGTCAGTTTTCAGGTCTCTAATGTATTTTGTCAGAAGTTGGGTTTTGGAGGGTTTGTTTTGGTTGGTTGGTTGGTTGGTTTTAAACAAAAAAGTATTTATTTTCATGTTCTTTATTACAACAGTCAGCCTTGCCAAGTAACTGAAAACATGCTTTCACTAACCAAATCGCTTGTTGGGTCAGTCACAGCTTCCTTGCAGGCAGCTGCACAAAATTCTCTCATCCTTCTCAGTTGCACAGTTGTGTTTACACTTTGCTAATATGTTATTGTATGTGTCATACCATCAGTTTGCAACTTGCTTTTCTTCTCTCACCCCATGTTCTCTCCTGCCCATTTCATTGCCAACAGACATGTAAGCAGCAGTGACAGAGTAGGAAAACCCTACCGTGGTGTGAAACCAGTATTCAGCATCGGAGATGAAGAGGAATATGATACTGGTACAGTAGAAGATTTCCTTTTACCTAGAACAGCTTATTTAGACAAATTTATTAAATTTGAGAGCTAAAAAGAGCATTTTACAACTGTCTTACAACTTGACATTTCTCTGTCATCTTGGATTGTGTTTGTTACGGCTGTGCCTAGGGCACTATACTGAAAGTATAGCTGGAGCTAGACTTTAGATGGCTAATGTGTGTGCACCTCTCCAGTGTTTTGGACTTTGCTTTTTAGCACTGAATCTATTAATAATTGATTAATCTCTTAATATGCACATAAAATGCTGTGGGAAAAGCATGCAAATTTTATTGTGGGAGGTTGGGGTTTTTTATCTAGTTGAAAAATTACAAAAAGGACACAACAAGACAAAACAGGAATTTCACACTTTTCACAAAGCGGAGGTTATTTTTGAGACCAGTGCTAACATTAGAATGGCACAGACCTGGTGCTGTCCTGGTTTGTTCTGTTAGCGTTAGCTCACTCCCAGCCGTCGTCATCTCACAAGTAACTGATCTGTGCCCAAAAGGCGTACTTGGCTTCTGTGTGAGAAACAAACAACTAGACTAAGAATCTTTGACTTGCAAAGGAAATAGTTTAGGAAGATTAATGAGATAGATTCATAGGATCTCAAGCTGTTTAAATAAGAGTGATGACAAACAGCTGATCATTATTTGTCTACTGTAAGAACTTGGAAGGAGCAAAATGGAACTATCTGGCAGAAGTTTAACACTAATGAGATACTGCTCTAAATACCATGTAATTAAGTTTGCACAGTTTTTTGAGCATCCATTACAGTGTTTGGCAAAGTCTACGTGGATTCAAAAAAACACATCCTGAAAGACCTGTCTAGAACATATTTTCAGTAATGGTTCTTTGCTAATTTCTATTTACATTTACTTTTAAAAGCAGTATTAGTAAGTAAGCAGAATCACTGCAGTGATATGAATAAGCAAACCCAATGTATAAGAAGTAAAGTTCATGTTACTTTGGTACAGAAGAATGCAAAAAGTGAGCCTGTTTCTGTATAATTGTTTTTGTGAAGTTTAGTGTGGGGTTTTTTTTGTGGTAAATAATTGCAATTTGCTGTAAAAATTGAAGCCTGCTGTAGGTGGCCCTGCTTTGAGTAGGAGAATTAGACCAGGTGACTTTCAGAGGTCCCTTCCATCCTCAGCCATTCTGTGATTATGCAAAATGAGAATGGGCTTTATTCCATTCATTTAAATTTCATAATTCTTTTTTTGGTGGAAACCTTTTGAAAAGCATGGCTTTAATTCTGAATTGCTTTGAAATAAATAGTTTTAAAAAGTGTAGAAAACTGAGTACTACGCACCCATGTAGTTAACGTGGTTCTGGTAGTCCTTGCCAAAACCTATTGGTGTTGTAGATGCAAAAAGTTCACATGGCTGCAAGGCAAGTCTGGTCTGCAAGTGTAAGAAGTCCCCTGAGTTGAAAATAGTTGTCTGCTGAGAGAGAATTAAAAGAGAAATATCAGATATGCATGCCCTTTCCTTTCTTCACTCTGAATGATTGTTTATGGCTAGGTAGGCCTTGGCTTGAACCAGTGTAGCTGCAGTGGGTTTAGTGAGTTGAAAAATTGTCTGATGTTGTGTTTGAAAATATTTTTGGTTGTTTTTTTTTTACTTCTACCTCTTCCCTTAAAAACAGATGAAATTGATAGCTCTTCGATGTCAGATGATGATCGAAAAGAGGTTGTCAACATCCAAACATGGATAAATAAACCTGATGTGAAGTATAATTTCCCCTGTAATGAAGTAAAAGAAAATGGACATATGTTTCCCAGGTACTGGAATTAGTTCTAAGCTTCATCAAAATGTCTGTCATGATACATATTTTATATATATATATATATAAGCCAGTTAAGTTATTCTTTATATTAAACTAGGAAATAAAGGTGTAAAACAACCTAGAACAAAATGTTAACACTATATTTGCATTCTTGTATTTGCAGTTTTACAGAATGGTAATTATGTACAAAACCTAGTATGAAGTCTTGCTTTGTAAAACAAGATAGTAAGAGAAGTATTCTCAGTATACATAGGCTTATTTTTCAAGACCAGGTAGACCCAAGTACCTGTGGCTCCTGTGTTTTTTTTTCTTGTCTACTTGTTTGTGCCTTTTAGTACACACCCATCTTGCCCCTAAAATTTAGTGACTTTGTTAATCTTGCAAGAGCAGAACATGCTTTGGCTTCCCCAAAGAGTACAAACCCTGTTGAATCTGGGTAGCAGAAAATTATGATAGACTTTCTCTTGGTCAGGGTCAGATTTGGGAACTTCCATCTGTCTCCCTCTAAGTAACTTATTTGTAGAATTTAACTTTCTAAGTAACTGGTATTTAGTTCATTAGCAAATTTAACATGTATTTTTCATTTCCTTAAAGTCATCTCCTAGTAACAGCAACTCATATGTACTGTTTGAGAGAGATTCCATCACGAAAGGGACTGGCGTACATACAGTCTCGACAGGCACTCAACTCTGTAGTGAAAATCACATCTAAGAAGAAACATCCAGAACTGATCACCTTTAAATATGGAAATAGCAATACTTCAGGCATAGAAATTTTGGCAGTTGAAAGGTAAGCCATTTCAGTAGCAGAGATGTTAACGATATCCAGAACACTGTAAACAGGAAATCAGGGGCATGCTATAATTCCCATAATTGAGCTGAAAAGTAATAGTTTTTATTTAGAAATAGATAATTCAAATGTGAACTAGAAAAAGGTCAGCAGAATGAGTAGAGTTTACAAGACCCAGCAGAGAGGAACTCCATGGTCTGCAATGACAGTTGCTGGGGATGGGATGCATGCAACTGGTTTGGATTTCTGTTATATGTCTTAAATGAAAACAAAGCAGACAGTACTGCAGCCAAAAGTGTGGATTTGTGAAAAGTGGCATTTCAGAAAGTGGTGTTTCTTCTGTGTTGTCTTTTCTGGGACATCAAACTCTTCCTGTGCATTGCAAAAGGAGTCCAGAAGCGTAACCTCAAAACTCTGAACCCCTGAAACCTGGTTCCTTAAAGTTAGGTATTGCCATGTGCAGCATTTGTGTGCTCAAGCTGGGGTTAGTCAGAGGAATGGGTACGTAGGGCTTGTTTTTTGCTGGCGTAGCCTGTTGTTTCTTGGCACTAACAAAGTTGGTGACACCACTTGGACATGTTCTCATCCTTTTCTTTGGGGAGAACAGTGTGCAGGGGTGCTCTGGTTTTACAAGAAGTGAATTTCCTAGCTAACTAGAGAAGTTGTTTTATGCCTGTTGACTTCTTAGAATTAAATTAGTTGGGTAGTAGGTCAGACACAGATAAACGAAAAGGTTGCAGAGAACTTTGCTGCTTGTTGAATTACTTCATCACCACCCTGTTGGCTGGAGCAAATCCAGAAGAGGGAGGATCATAAATATGATCTATATATAGAGCTATATATGAGAATTAAAATAAAAATAGAATATGAGGACTGCTGTGCTTCAGTCAGACAGTGCTGTCTGTAGAGATCCTAACCTCTCTGATTTATGCTACTGTCAATTAATGAAGAACTTTTTCTTTCCAGGATGGCCTGTGAAGTACTACTCAACAGTTCTAAGTTCACAAATGAAAGCATCTCGTAGTATAAATGGGAATTAAATGTTACTTTCTCAGTAATTTTTCATCTCAATATATTCCCCTCCTGCTTCCCCCTAGGTTGTGCCAGAAGAAAAATCAAAGCAAGAATTATGGAATTAATGCTCAATAATTTTATAGTGAATTAATGATGACTTTTTTTTTCTTTTTTAAGGTATTTGATTCCAAATGCAGGTGATGCTACCAAAGCCATAAAACAACAGATCATGAAAGTATTGGACGCCTTGGAGAGTTAATAACTAAAGACTTTTTAGAGAATGGTTTATAAAGAAGCAACCAAGATACTGTATGTGGATACAAGCTGACTGTTTCCCAACTGAATACTAACTTAAGAGAATTTTTCTGTTTGCTGATGGGAGTGCCTGAGTAGCAGGCTTAAGATAGGGTAAATTATTATCAACTTCTGATGGGATTTTTAATTTTTCAATTATATTGGTTTTGTTTTCAAGAAATGTTTATTATATAGGTCAGTTTGTTTCGTTTTTAATGCAGCTTTAATGTGAGTCATCTGTATCTGCAAGAGAAAATGCAGCTAGGCTTGCATTAAGTGTGTTAAAGCAAAGAAGCACTGCCAGATAGAGAGAAGCAGTTGAAAACAATGGATTTTAAATTTCTGTTGCTTGAAAGTAAAATATCTCCATTACATACAGTATATAAATTTGACTTAGCCTACTCACAGTATCACAGTGTGCTAGAGATTGGAAGGGACCTCAAAAGATCATCTAGTCCAATCCCCCTGCTGGAGCAGGAACACCTAGATAATGTTACACAGGAATGTGTCCAGGCGAGTTTTGAATGTCTCCAGGGAAGGAGACTCCACAACCTCCCTGGGCAGCCTGTTCCAGTGTTCTGTCACCCTCACTGAGAAGAAGTTTCTTCTCAAGTTTAAGTGGAACCTCTTGTGTTCCAGTTTGTACCCATTACCCCTTGTCCTATCATTGTTTGCCACTGAGTAGAGCCTGGCTCCATCCTCATGACATTCCCCCTTTATATATTTATATACACTAATAAGGTCACCCCTCAGTCTCCTTTTCTCTAAACTATAGAGACCCAGCTCCCTCAGTCTTTCCTCATAAGGGAGATGCTCCACTCCCTTAATCATCTTAGTTGCCCTGCGCTGGACTCTCTCCAGCAGGTCCCTGTCCTTCTTGAACTGAGGGGCCCAGAACTGGACACAGTATTCCAGATGGGGTCTCACCAGGGCAGAGTAGAGGGGAAGGAGGACCTCTCTCGATCTACTAACCACCCCCCTTCTAATACATCCCAGGATGCCTTTGGCCTTCTTGGCCACAAGGGCACAGTGTTGGCTCATGGTCATCCTGTCGTCCACTAGGACCTCCAGGTCCCTCTCCCCTACACTGCTCTCTAACAGGTCGTTCCCCAACTTATACTGGAACCTGGGGTTGTTCCTGCCCAGATGCAGGACTCTACACTTTCCCTTGTTATATGTCATCAAGTTATTCCCTGCCAACTCTCCAGCCTGTCCAGGTCTCGCTGGATGGCAGCACAGCCTTCTGGCGTGTCAGCCACTCCTCCCAGCTTAGTGTCATCAGCAAACTTGCTGATAGTACACTCAATTCCCTCATCTAAATCATTGAATGTATTAAATAATACTGGTCCCAGTACTGACCCTTGAGGCACTCCACTAGTTACAGGCCTCCAACTAGACTCCGCCCCATAGATTACAACTCTCTGGCTTCTCTCCTTCAGCCAGTTCACAGTCCACCTCACTACCTGATCATCCAGACCACACTTCCTCAATTTAGCTGCGAGGATGCTGTGGGAGACTGTGTCAAATGCTTTGCTGAAGTCAAGGTAGACCACATCCACCGCTCTGCCATCATCCATCCACCATGTTATTTCCTCATAGAAGGCTAAGAGATTGGTCAAGCATGACTTCCCCTTGGTGAAGCCATGTTGACTGCCCCTCATAACCCTCTTATCCTTGATATGCCTTAAGATGGCACCAAGGACAAGGTGTTCCATCACTTTCCCAGGGATGGAGGTGAGGCTGACCGGTCTATAGTTACCCGGGTCCTCCTTCTTGCCCTTTTTGAAGACTGGAGTGACATTTGCTTTCCTCCAGTCCTCAGGCACCTCTCCCGTTTCCCAAGGCTTGGTAAAGATGATGGAGAGCAGTCTAGCAATGAATTCCGCCAGTTCCCTCAGCACCCGCGTGTGCATCCCATCTAGACCCATGGATTTATGGATGTCCAGATTGCTCAACTGGTCTCTAACCCATTCCTCATCGACTAAGGCAAACCGCTCCGTTGACCTGACTTCATCTGAGGTCTCAGGGGTAAAGGACTCTTCAGGACTGCCTGCAGCAGAGTAGACAGAGACAAAGAAGGCATTCAGTAACTCTGCCATCTCTGTATCTTCTGTCACCAGGGCACCCATCCCGTTCATCAGTGGGCCTACATTGCCTCTGGTGTTAGTTTTATCTGCCATGTATTTGAAAAAGCTCTTTTTGCTGTCCTTGACCCTTCTCGCCAGGTTTAATTCTAAGGAGGCCTTAGTCATCCTAGCTGCCTTCCTACATCCTCTAGCAGCAGCCTTATATTCCTCCCAAGTGGCCAGCCCTCCTTCCATCACCTGTAAACTCTCCTCTTCCACTTGAGCATACCCAGCAATTCCCTATTTAGCCACACAGGTCTCCTGGCCCTCTTCCTTGACTTCCTATGTGTTGGGATGCTCTGATCTTGAGCTCGGAAAAAGCAATCCTTGATACTACCGAGTAGTATCAAGGACTGATTGATGCTTGGGTTTATGAGCAGAACATAAAGATCCTAGCAGTACTGGATCCTTCTCATTAGAAATGGTTAAGTCCAGCTTGGGCTGCAGATAAATGGAAAAATGCAAGCAATTTGTAAAATTGACTTTTTTAAAAGTCTTATCCACTACTGTGTTAAATAATTTGAAATGTTGGTAGGGTATTTTTAAATCCTAAAACAAAGTGTGGAGAATAGGCTTTTACTACAGGGTTGTGATTATTTTATTTTTGTTAATTATGCAAAATTTCACATTTCATAGGTTGAGGCTGTTTCTCTTGTAAAGATGAACGTGTGTGTTGAAATGGAAGTTAATGCTTCTTGACAGAATGTGGCAGTTGAAAATAAGTTACCTTGCTCCTCAGAAACAGAATTTCTAAGATAGTAATTAGACCTTTAACAGCCTTCAGTTCAGCACAGAAGTATGTGCTGATTGAAGGTGTGTTCAGTAAGAAAATGAGCACACACAAAGTGAAGAGATTCAAGCACTATATGCCTGTGATAAATGTATTCATTATCTGTTGCCTTCATTGTTTCAAGCATTTTCAACTAACATCATCTAAACTAGTAAATGTTTCAGAGATAGCAGCTGTGTGATTGCTTATCAGCAGTTTTCCACTTGTTCCAAGAGCTGCTCTCTTGTTAAATAAGTTCAGTACAGGAATGTCCTTGTGGCTGAGGCATAGCATCTTTAGAGGCTGATGTGGAAATTACCAAAATGAAAATGTGTGAACTTGTGCAGCACTGGGAGGTAAAATAAATGAAACTGATCTTTATAAAAAGTCATTCTAAGTTATTTTACTTGGAATCAAGCTGGGGCACCTTAATTCTGGGACTAACTCCTTTATTTCTTTATTTCTTTTTTTTTTTTTTTTTCTGTATTAGTATCTAAGTACACACCAATAGAACTTGAACTGTTGAAGATATTTGCATGAATTGCACCTGGGCCAGTGCTCACGTATTTATAGTTTTGCCCAGAAGCTGTTTTATTACAATTTCCTCTTCCTACTCCCTTCTGAAAATTTCCTGAAGAGTCTCTGACTCTGTGCCTACTTCAGCAATGAGATCTTTTTCATGTAAAGATGTTTGTGTTACTGTTTATAAACTGCAGTTGTAAATAAACCAGTGCAATTTGAACATAACTTGTTCTGCCTGAAAGCATTTAGTTGCATACTGTTTGAGTTCTCTGAATCAACAGTTTTTCCTAAGGGTATTTTGTGAATGGAAGTGAATTTGATCTTTGGAGTGGAAGAAACTGATTATGGATCAAATATGACAAAACGATACAACACATTCTACTAGTCATTGGCAGGGTGGTGTGTAGAAAGTACACTCAGTTGTTAAACAGGTGTATTTGGGTATTAAATATGGAAAGTGGGTAACATGCATGCTTCTCTGAGGACCACAAATACAGACCTTTTCAGATCTACAGAAAATAAAGCTACAGTCAGTTCTTGAATCTCTTCTGTGTAGGAATGTATAATCCAAGCCTAATTATTTGTAATTTTCTGAGACAATGTGCAAGTTATCAACAGACTCCTGATCTTACGAAGCTCAGTCCGAACTATGAATAATTTCAGTGCTGTTTTATGCCTCTCTACCCACAATTTAAAGGCTACTCTTGCCTCAGATGCATATGCATCTGTAGTTAGTGTGTCTGTTAAAAAACCTGTATTGCTAAGCAGAAAATCCAATTATAGTACTGGAGTGACTGTTTCTGAAAAGAAAAAGCTCTTCTACTTCCTGTCCATCTTGGAGGAATTTTTTTTTTTTTTATTATTTTGCCAGAGGTTTGCAGCCTCTTGTTTTATTTTGCATGCACTGCTGCCTGTGGTTGTGAATGTGAGATGACAGCTGCAGTGTTGCTGGGGGCTTAATTTTTATTTTAATCTGTTTTGGTGATAGAAATAAGGTCTGTAATAGGAAAAATCCACTCTTAGAGTAAGCTCTCTTGCTAAATGGGAGCTCTTTTGTGTTTTGTAGCCAGGGTCAGTGCTTCTGTGTTCACTGATCGCTCTTCAGTTCTCACAAATCCTTGTAGATTCTGATCTCTATGAGAATTTGTACAGAACTTCTCGTGTATTACCAAAAATACTCGTGACGCTGGAGGTGCAGTTTTATTTACACTGCCTTTTCCAGATGTAATTGAAGATTACTTGCTGCTCTTGCAGTTTAGACCCTGTTAGGCCTTACTGTGGGTTTTACACATGCATAAGATATGGATCACTCTGGGTTACTCATCTTTGCCCCTTCTGCTCTCATCTATTTTCAACTCGTGGAGATACTATTGCATGAGCAGTACTGCCTCTACACAACATGAACCTACAGTTCTACTAACTGGCTTTTAAAAATCTCAAGATTGTAACATAAATACATGAGGCAGCAGTGCTCTGTATTGAGTAAAGGGGAGCACTCAGTGTTTAAAGCTAGTAATAAAAACAGCATGGCAGTTAGCATTTTGAGTAGTAGCTTAGGAGATGCTGTTCTCGTAAAGGAAGATGGTGATTCCCAGGTGAATAAGTTAGCTGTAAACTCGTACAGACCTCTTGGAACGAGCCCTTAGCAAACATTAACACGTGCTAGGGCTGGCACACCAGCTTCGTGGGGCACCAAGAGGCTGAGATGCTTAGCGGTGTTTTTGCCAGGTGCTGATTTGGCACCACAGCTGTACTCCCAGGAAAGCCTCAGCGGCACTTAGGCCCCGAGATACTTCATCCCCTGAACCTTCCTGCACCGCTGCCTGACAAAGCTGCCGTGGGGAAGCTCTTCAAAATCGGGTCGAGGAACGAGCCGGACTTCTGAAGGCAGGGTAAGGTTGGTTTTCACATCGGTACTGTGGAGGAAGTGCGCCTGCGCTTCTCCCTCCGCGACACTGGTGGACTACAATTCCCGGCAGGCCCGGCGCTGTGAGGGAGGAGCTGGGACGCTCGGAGATGCAGGAGGTGCGCGGAGCCATGGCCAGTGAGTGGTGGTGGGCGCGGAAGAGCGGATTCTCCCCCTACTCACGCTCCCGCCTGTTCCTCGCTACCGGTCGGGTCCCCGCACCGGCCCGCGGCGTGGGGAAGAAGGGCCGGGGTGGCATTGAGCCTTCCTCTCTGGCGGGGCTCCGGCCTCCCGCCCCAGGCCTCAGCCGGTCAGAGGTGCCGCTCCAGATTCGCTGCTCGCCCCAAAGCTCTCCGCGGAGCCACCGCCTGTCACCAGACCGCTGGGGCCGCCACGAGCCGCTGCCGGCGCCTTCTTGTCCCCAGTGGGTCCTCACCTTCCGCTGGACGCAGTCAGGTGGCCGCAGAGCTGGCCGGTGCTCCCGGAGCTCAGTCCTGGGGCTCAGTGCTGGGCGTTGCCCCTCAGCCTTGCTGGGGTGGGAAATAACCAGCCAGCGGGAGCTGCCCGCCTTGCTGCGGCTCAGTGCTGGAGCCGCTGTTCGTGAGTCTCCCGGCACTGGTGCAGTGATCAGCTTGTCGAGGAATGCGATCTGAAACAAGCGCGACAAGCGTAGCTGCTGATGTTTTTAAAAACCCTGCTTCATGGTGATACAGCTAAGAACCATGCTTTGATACACTTTCATCTGGTTGTGATTTGCACTGCTATAGCTTATCCTAAGAATTGCTTTTAAAGAAGTTTTTGAGGCCGCTTAGCAAGGCTGGAAGGAGAGCTCTTGGGCCTCCCCAGCACTGTTGAACGTTTCTCTGTATTTGTTACTTCTACATCTGATTGTTTTTAAACAAGACCATGGACACAAAACCATGCATTCTGTTGTGGCTGAGCTTTAATTTTGCCCTTTTAACAAAATCCAAAACTGAGGGGTAGGGAAAATAAGTTTAATGGCTTCCTGGTGTTCTAAACATTATGAGAAAGAAGTTAAGATTTTTCTTTGTAGATTTTGTTGGTTTTTTTTTTTTGTTTGTTTGTTTTGTTTGTGGTTTTGTTTTGTGTTTGTTTGGTTTCAGGAGTGAATTTATGCCAAAATGTAAATCTTTTTGGTGTCAGATTTCTTTGAACATGTGCAACAAATATGGGAAAGTTTTAGACACATTCCCGGTATGGTTATCTAGGTCTGGAAGCCAACTATGATTACATCTATTCAAAATCTCAGTGAATCTTTGTTTACTCAATAAGACAAATAACTGAGTCACTTGAATCAGTTCTTCCTGTTTACCTGACCAGCAAGGCTGTGTGTTGCTTGCAGCTTTTTCTTTATGTTATAGTGATCTCTGAGTGCATCTCATGGGAGTTTTCCAGGGAAGAGAGGTGCTGTAAAACCAGGGTACTTATCTTTGTGAAGCCTTTCATTAAAAAAAAAAATAAAAATAGGCAAATGCTAGCAACACTGTGATAAGAGACTGTTTCCAGAGTCATAGGTGGACTGCAAAATGAGTTGGAAGTGGTTTATGCATATGTTAATATATAAGTAAATCTATTTTGTTAAATGCTCATTAGTGAATTGGAATTTTGAAGATTTTTTTCCTGGGGGAATTCTGCTGACCAAATTTTTCTTTTCTGCCACTAGACTTCCGCCTAGCTCTTATTCAGCTCCATGTATCTGCTGTTAAATCAGAGAACCTACAGAGAGCCTGTGGGCTGGTGAGAGAAGCATCAGCTAAAGGAGCTAAAGTTGTAGCTCTTCCTGTGAGTACAGATCATGGTCTACAATAGTACCTGTAACTCAAACCCTTGGAAACCCCTTTCTAGTGTTACTAATGTATTATGTATTCCTGTGTCTTTCTGGATAGCTTAGATGCTTGTATGAGGCTCCAAAATAAGAAAAAACAAAAAAGAGCAGGGGTTCTGTCTAGAGGCATACTTAAGAGGGAGACAGGAAGAAGAAGAAAGTACTGTCTTTTTTCTTGTGGCATAAGAACCTGGTTAAGTTTTTACTGGTTTAAATCCCAGGCAGTTCTGTTACTGGTATGTTCTGGTTTCACCAAAGTGGCGCTTGTAGTTTGAGTCTTTGCAGAAGCCTTGTGTGCTACAAGTGTAAGGAAAGGCAATTTTCAGCTAAAGTATGTTGGTATGAAGATGAAAGAGAACAAGTATACAGTGACTCTTTTGCTGTAATTGTTCCAGATTAGATAGTACATGAGAAACATGATAGACATTTTTAACAGGTAATTTGTGGCTGAATTATGATTAAAAAACATTTCTCTTGTGACTTCCTTTTGTGGGATCATAAATAGTCACTTAAAATCACTGATAATTTCTGATTTACTTTCTGGACTTCAGTCGGGATCACCTTGCTGAATTTTCACACAGGTGAGAGGGTGCTGGCAGGGAGGCAACCTTCCCAGTGCAGCTTGGAGCTTTTTCCTCTCTTCGTGGGGGTACATGCGTTACCCCTATGCCCTGCAGCATCTGACTCAGAAGTGCAAAGTTCTCTGGGTGAACTTTTAGTCTGAATGCTTTACAGTCAGAATGTTTTCCCCCTGCTGTCACAGGCAGGACAAAACTTCACAGTTCCTCTGTGCTAACAGTTCTTGTGTTGCATATGTGACCTTTGATTATTCTGGCTGAGCCAGATTATCTATTATTTGCTAGTTTCATCATGTGTACAAACATTGAATTTTCCAGACCTATTTAGTTGAGATACTCACCTTGCTAATGATAATCTATGCTTGTAGAGTAAAACCTGTAAAACAAGGGCAAGCTTTTCACAGGCTTTTGGGAGGTAAATTTTGTTCTGGCATTGGGATGTGGGCATGAAATATTCTCTTCACTTTTTTTTAAATCACATTATAGAAAGAAGTAACTTGCACTGACTATATGATCTACACTTCTGCAGAGGCATGTGGCAGTTTCCCTGTGACGTGTTAGCCTTGATGTGTTAAATTTTTTTTTTGCCATTTCTGAAGCAGGAAAAATTTGTGAGAAAAAAACAATTTGTAATGTTTATAGATAGAGAAATAAAAACTGAATACATATGAATCTAGAAATTGGTAGAAAGCAATTCAAAGATCTTTCCCTGTATTCGTACCACTTTGGAGAGCACAGAAATGGGTCTTCTGTGCAGACATTCTACAGTTTTGTTCCAGCATCGGCTTAGGAGCAACCTCATTCACTGCTGCTACAAGCTTGCTCAGAGCCCTGCCTGTCCTCATGAGCCCATGGTTTCAGTCCCACCCTCACTGACACTGCAAGGGGCTAGATGCAGGTGGGGGCAGCTGGCATTGCTTTCGCTTCCTTGAAGTTCAGTCCTGCATTTTCAAAAGCCTGGGAAGCTCGTTTGACAGCCTGCAGAGACTTCCCTTCTGCACCTTCTGTGTACAGACTCTGCTGTGGGTTAGCTCACATCTTGCTTGGCCTAGTGACTGTATATGTGGCAAAAAAGTCCAGCCAATTTTGATTTATTTATTCCCCTCAATACAATCCTCTGCAGTGCTATTCACAGCTTGATTTTTTTTTTCTTTTTTTTTTTTCTTTTTTTTTTCTTTTTTTTTTAGGGGGCAGGTGGTGATATGTGATGTGTTTTGTTACAACTTCCAGTGTGCAGAGGTAACAGTTGAGGCAGATGCTTGGGCTGAGAATTGCCTGCCGAAGAGTAGGTGCTGGTACTGTTTAATAACCTACCTGTGGTCTTCAGCTGTACTCCCTTAGGGGACAAAAAAAGTGTTGGGTGATGTCACACATCCTCACAGAGCTGCTAAATGTAGCGCAGAGCCAAAGTTCTGGATATCTTGAACATCTCAAATAGCTTTTAACCATGTAGTTTAGACATCTAAACTGCTCTGTTAATCTTACTGTCTAAAGATTACATGCCTGGTTCTGAGGGATAGCAAATCTTTAACTTGAGCCTAGGACAGAAGACGCTGTTCAGTTGTGAGGAAATAGTGTTTGAAAGATTTTTTTATTTTTTTATTTTTTTTTTAGCAAAATGAGTAATTTTGAGAAATGCGTGCTTTTGCATAAGTCTTTTTATAAATTAAGACATCATGGGTTGCGGATGAACATGAGCATCTCAGTTTTGAGAGGATTTACTTAGCTTGTAACTTGTCAAATAAGCTAGGTGGAACTTGGTTCATTGTTCTGATGAGAACATCCCTTGTGATCTTGCTAAGTCTAGACTGACAAACGTGCTAGTCTTGTTACTTGCAGCTTGCAGGATGCTCCTAGCTCACGTCCTGTTTGGCATGCAGTCATACCAACACACCTACTGCATTTTCTCTAATTGTTAAAGGTCTCTCTGGCCTCCTGAGATACTTTCTGGTTTGCTTATTGAGCTCCTGTAAACTAAACTCCTGTAACTAAAGATTGAATGAGAAAATGAGAACACTGATAAAGAAGAGTTAAAAAGATGAGGTACATCTCTTTGCGGTGGTGTTATTGGATTTTGGGATTTTAACTGTTCCTTTTTTTTTTTTTTTCTGAATTCCAGGAATGCTTTAATTCTCCCTATGGAACCCAGTACTTTAAGGAATATGCAGAGAAGATCCCTGGGGAATCAACACAAAAGCTCTCAGAAGTTGCAAAGGAGTGCAGCATATATCTTGTTGGAGGTAGTTTACTCTTGGTAACCTGTCTCATTGAGGGAAAAATGGACCATGTCTATCAATGCCACTGGCTCATAATTCCATATAATACATTGGGTGGAATCTTTGTTCTCATCTTTATAAAGGATCCATTCCGGAAGAGGATGGTGGAAAACTGTATAATACATGTGCTGTCTTTGGGCCTGATGGTGCAATGTTGGCAAAGCACAGGAAGGTAAGATGGCAGAATGTTGTCATTAGAAGGTTTCTCAGCAATGTTGCAAAATTATTTTATCTGTGCCTGAAGGTGATAGGCAATAGTAGAATCTTGCATTAATAATAAGCTGTGTACTGTCAGTAAAACTGCATGTGAATTTTATCTGGGACATGTAAACACCCCTTCCAAAGGCAGTCATAAATTTGTTCTGGGTAAGGATGACAAGATGCAGAAGGCATAACTGGCTTTTCTCAGATGCTGGGAAAACTGACTTGGGTTTGTTTTGGAGGGTGGGGGGTGGCTGGGGAGGGTTGGGTTTTTTCTCCCCAAATACCTTCAGACATGTATATTTCTGTAAAGAAAAAACTTGCTTTAAATCATCTTTAGCAGATTTCACAATCATCTTAACCAATGTTTAGTTGAGATCCTGACAAAAGAGAAGTCTCAATAATGATAACTAGAAAACACATGCCCAATAGAAAGAGGCTGAAGTACCAAGAACAGAAATTGTTATTAATCATACTATAATTACAGGTTCATTTGTTTGACATTAATGTTCCTGGGAAGATACAGTTCAAAGAGTCTGAAATGCTGAGTCCAGGGAATAGTTTCTCCATGTTTGATACTTGTGAGTATAAGACAAGCCCTTTCCGTAAGGACTTCTACCACAGAAACACCACAGGAGTTCTCTTCCCCATCATGGATTCACCGTCAACCCAGCAATGGATTTTTAGACTAACAAACAGATTTATATCAGGCATTTGAAAACCGTGGCAAATACAGTTTAAGTTTGTTCCAAGTGTGTAGGTCACTTCTGAGACTTTTAGAAAGGCAATGTTGTTTGGAGCAAGTGATTGAGGGACTGAGTAGAAAGGGTTGAAGCATACATCATGGCACTTCCCTTAATAAATAACAGTCCTATTGGCTTGCTAAAGAGAAGTTACTGTATTTATTTTTTTTTAATAGCTATTACATCTTTAAAATGGTTCCTATAGAACATGCCTTGAAAAAGAATATACGTAGCAAACAGCTACACTGGCAGGTTGTTTCAGGTGAGGATGATACAATAATGGAGACAGTAAATCCTATTCCAACATTCTTGAATCAGCTACATTCTTTAGTCCATGAAGAGCAGCGAGTGCTTTTTTTCTTGAGAAGAAAACAAATGGAAGACCTGCAGCTAAATCAGGGAGGAATGTATTATGCACAGACCTGCATTAACATGATTTTGTGGAAATGGCTGTTTTCGAAGGATAGATTGCTTCTCACAGTTTTCCTGTCATCATGAAGCATGACTTCTCCCCCACAAATAGCCAATACTTGTTACAGATAAGGATACACATTTAAATATAGCTTCTCTTGTTACTGTAAGATGTGTAAAATAACAACTGGCAGGGAGTGTTGATTGCTTTCATGTGTTTCTGATAGTAATATGATTGTTGTCTCTTGTATTTTGAGAACAGCATACTGTAAAGTGGGCCTGGGCATCTGCTATGATATCAGATTTGCTGAGATGGCTCAAGTCTACGGACAGAAAGGTGAGGCTGGGTCACCTAATGGAGCACGGTTAGCCATAAGGCCTGAACTGTGCCAAAGTGTTTCAGGGTGGTATATACTGTATGTGATCAGGCACTCTTACCTGCACCCAGTAACACTGAATGTTTCTTGTGGCTGAGGGTTTGTTATTGAAATGAGTGTTCTCCTTGGGCAAATTAACAGTCATTTCCTGATACACGTTTGCCAGTGTCCCCACTTTTATCCCCACTTTCGGTAATGTATGACAGGGCTTTGTTGACATAAGTAATTACTTGTGTAAACATGGACAAGCTCTGGTTCCATTTTGGGCGATACTGTAAGAAACCTTGCCTTGAGTCTCAATGTGAAGGACCACTCTAGGGTACATCATCTTCCCGTTAATCATGGTTGGGTTCTAATTTTCTTTTACTAAAGGTTGCCAGCTGCTGATCTATCCAGGGGCTTTTAACCTGACAACAGGACCAGCCCATTGGGAACTGCTACAAAGGGGCAGGTAAGAACAAATAACAGCATATCCTCCTGTTCCAGAGGGAGCTTTAGCACACAGAACCCAACTCTTCTTGTATTCCAAATCACACTATGAAAGAGTGAATTCTTTCTCTTCTGCTTAATAAATTGGTATTAAAAAAAAAATCTACTCTCTTTTTTCTCCCCTTTCCATTATTCTCCTGTTAACACAGAGCTGTTGATAATCAGGTATACGTAGCTGCCGTATCTCCTGCTAGAGACGAAAAAGCATCCTATGTTGCGTGGGGACACAGCAGTGTAGTAAATCCATGGTGAGTTCAGAAAACAAAACAAAACCCAAACCCCACTTTTTCTTGTTTAAAAGGTAAGTTTTACTCAGCCATAACACTCCAGTCTCACATTTCCAACTACTCTTCTTGGTAAGAAGTACCTAAGACTAAAGCCTATATTTTCAAAAGCATGCTTTAAAACTGACTGAAAAATGAAAAGGAAACCAAAACTAGTTTAACAGTATTTATTCTTTTTAGTAGCAAGAAAGCTACTTAATTCTAGCATTTAGCATTAGTTAAGCTGCTGACCTTTTCAACTTGTCCCTGAAGTTCAGTCTGTTATGTATTATGCATTATGGTAATTCTCTGTGCAGAACTGAACCATTTTAAATGACTTACTTACACAAAACTGTTCCATTTCTCCAAATAACACTGCTTTGACATAAAAAAGAACAAGAAGAGTATTTTCAGCTAGGCAAGAAACATATTCTGACTTAAGCAGAAGTCACACAGGTGCCCAGGAGGTAAAAGTGACCAAATCTTCAAGCAGTTACTTTTCCAAAGAAATCCACTGATGATTTATTCTCTCCAGATGACTGCAAAGTAAGAAAAGCTTTATCTGTGTCTTGAACTTTCAACTTTGTGTGATGAAAGCAGTCACAGAACACCTAGTGAGAGACAGGATAAATAATGTTCAGTAGCTTATGCAGAGTAAAAGTATACTCATCTTAAAAGCCAGCAGGATCTGAAAGGAGAAGAGGTTAGTCTTTGCCACATCTGGTTGTCCCTGGTGAAGTTGTTTCTTGCCCCATGAGTTACATTGCATGCTGACATGCACAGGGTCTTATAGTTGCCTTTATCATGATTCCTGATGCCTGGAAACACCCTTATGTTAAGTAAAGTATGCATATGTCACATATAATATGTGTCACATCATATAATATGTATCACATATAAACCCTGGAAGCCATTTCTGTCATGCCAGAGTTATGAATTATGATGCTATTTCTAGGACAGCCTATCTTTACAGCTGTAGACATCAAGGGAAGAAACTCCACTTTCTACAAACAGTACCAACCGGACTGATGCCTTGAGGCCTCTTTCAATGCTATGAACAAATGTGCTTCATTTTGCAGGGGTGAAGTCATAGCCAAAGCTGGGGCTGAAGAAACAGTTTTATACACAGATATAGGTAAGGGTAAAGGGTTTGGGTTTTGTTCTTTTTTTATTTCCCTGCTTTTTTCTTGAGCACAGGTCATGAGACTAAGGAGAAACAGTTTTGTAAGTCTGTAGGCTTGCACGTGCAATTAAATGATGCAGTGTCTGATGCCTTCTCTGTTGCTAGATGAAAGCAGGAACAAGCAGCCCTTGACTACCCTCTTCCCATTTCCTTCCTTATGAGGAAGCTGCCACCTCAGGAAAGAGCAGTTGAGGATTCCTTCAGCCCTTGCTGCCTAGCTGCAGTGCCCTGCAGGACCATTCTCCATGAAAGCTGCTCTTTTCCCTGCCTTACCCCAGAACAAGTCAGGAGTTGTCTTTTTTGACTGTTGTTCTAATAGCTCTTTCTCTCTTCCCCTGCAGATCTGAAGAAACTTGCAGAAATACGTCAACAGATTCCTATTTTAAGCCAGAAGCGTTGTGATCTCTATGGCATAGAGATGAAAAACTGAAGCTGGGTGAATGGGAGGGTGAAGCTGGCAAAATGGCTGCTGCTTTCATCTTGCGAAGGCTTCCTTCATTAGCTGTTCCACAACCTACTGCTAAATGTGCCAGTTAATTTAAAAATTTAATAAAACCTCAAAAACAACAAACCCAAAAAGAAACAAGCCACACAACCCCACAGCCCCCAAAACCAACCAGCCAACACAAACAAAAGATTTGCTGGTATAATTCTAAAATTGATCCAAATAAATACAACTTTTGTATCTCCTCTTGTACTCTAGTATTTCATAGTAGTTTACAGCTATGCTAAAGATGGAGGTAAAATCAAAGATGGAAGTAAAATCAGTTCAACACAGTAGTAGTTAATACTGCTTTTTACATATCACAGTGTTTTAGCTAGCTTTTTGGGAGTTTTTGTGTGGAACATAGAAATGGGAACCTTGTCCTCTGAAGTCAGTCAGCCTTAGTATAAACAGTCAATTATCAAATAATCTAGAAGCGTTATTCTTCCACCTCTCTCCTTAGCTGGATGTGCCTTAAAGTTCCCTCAATGTCCAACATCTGTACTTAGCTTAAAATTTCATACACTAAGCAAAACAGGCCAAATCCTGCCCTGCACGATTTAGGGGTAACAATCCAAGAAGCTGCCAGACTGGAGTACTACTATAGAAGAATCTGTAACAGGGTTTGGCTCATGTCTTTCCTCAAATATATTAAATTCTCCTTACTGCAATTGTTTGTTGCTGAAGTGGTGCAGGTTATTGGTTTCTTAAAGCAATTCACATGCTGGCACACCTTTGCTCTGTATACTGCTTCTTTAATACAATGTCTGACTAGGTTTTAATTCTGCTGCCTGGTAATCTTCACCTGAAAATGGTGAGAGGAATCAGTCAAAGGGTTAGAAAACCTGCTGTGCTGAATGAAGTCTTTCTGCCCACCATCCTTGAGAAGATAGGTACTTTAATGCATTATTGCTACCAAAGGCCAGCTTCCATGAGCTGCATGGGAAACATTCCTCACATTGCTCTTGTTGAAGAGACTTAAACTGATTACTAAAGGTGGCTTTAAGTGCTTAAAACCAGCCTTTACCACTAGGCTTTTAGTTTTTCATCAGCAAAAATGGTAAAGCAGTAAGGCTAAAGATTTCAGAATACAAAATGGAGAAGGTTCTGTCTTGCTGTAGCTGCCAGTTCCCCTCAAAACCACCTTACCTTTTTATGTTTAGTCATCCTCCTCTTCCCACAGCTGCTCTCCTGACCTATTTTTTAATGTTCTTTTGGCTTATCTGGAACAAGTTAAGTCTGTGTTTTATAGAGGAAAATTAATGGTTAAATTAAGCCAAACCCTGAGGCTTCTTTCCCTTCAAAAGACAGGTCACACCATTCCATGCCATGGCATTATCTATTCCAGCAGGCATTGTTTGTTTGGTCTGTACTTTTTTTGCTGCATTTTGGTGTACATACTGTACTGGAACTCTTAAGAAACAAGCCACAGAGCATAAAGTGAAATGAAGATTTATTTGTTGAAAAATAAATATTAAAAAAGCAACATTTACCATTTGAGTCAAGTTTCCTGCTTTAGATTAATGCTTCCCACATTCTCAGCCAGTAGCATCCATGATGGTCATCACTGGGCTCCAACTTGTGAATCATAGCAGCTATTGCACATGCAGCAGAGGAGCGAAGTACTACCTTTGGAGAATTACAGTGCAAAATTCTCATGGGCCGACCACTGAATTTTAAAAATGCAAAGTGCAGTTTGCACAAGCAACAGAATCCTTGGCCTGTGCCCTCCTCCCCTGGAATCTCCAGGGGAGAGTGCCTGAGAATCTGTAGTGAGCTACTTCACTGAACTTGTCTGAAGAGGAGACATGAGCTCAAACCTCTTCAGCCTGTCAGAAGAGCTTCGAAGCACCTTAAGTTTAGCAGATCTTCTAGGGGATCTCCAGTGTGACCCACTCAGAGCAATACAGATGGGACTGTGAATTTTGTGGAGTTCAGTGAAAAAAGGTATACTATCCATTATCAGCTAGGTAATACTTGAAGCGGTCCCTACACAATCTCTGTTGGTAGAAAACAGGCACTTTATCTGTATTATAAATATGCACCAATATTCTGCAAGTATAGAAAAACAGCCAGTAACAAACCTGAAATAGCTCCAGAATTTCAGCCTGCAAGAATTTGAAGTCTTTTTAAAGAAACAACAGAAAACACAATAATGCCTGTTGTATCAGGCAGTTATTACCAGTGCAGGTGGGAACCTTAGTTAAAGCTCCACCTAAGCTGCTCTCAATCGTTCCAAAGTAAGTTACAGTACAGCTCCCTAGTATACATCAGTTCCCTCTTCACTTTCAATCTACAATTAGATCCTAGTAATTCAACTTCTAATCTCTGCTTTGGCAAAGCTGTCTCCAAGATGAACAGGGATTTTACATGATCAGAATTAAGACAGAAGACAACTCTGTGTAGAAGTGACTTCCCAGAGTGCCTGGACTACACCAGGTTTATCCAAGCTTTCACTACCAGCTTCCTGTGCTTCAATAGATTTATTCTCTTTAGCAGCAATACTTGTTTCATGTTAGCTCGCCATCCCTACTAAAGGAAGCTTTGCTTGCAGTTCCCATGCACAGCTGGCTTCAAGTAAACCCTTAACTGTATCAGGCATTCACTAAAGGGATTCACTGGCATACACTGATTAATGGGGTGTCAGCCACCAGACTCCCAGCTTTCCTGGCTGGATTTCCTTTTTCCCTGTAATATTCAGCTCTCAAAATCATATCTCTGTGGGTGATGGATGCAGTCACAGAGAAAAGACTTGCTAATTCCACGTTTCCTCATTTTTTCTTGAAGGTTGAAGTGGGAGAAGATGAGAGGGAGTCAGTCATCATTATTCTTCCCAGAGTCAGAGCAACGTCAAATAAGAACAGAGAGCACCACTGCAGAACACCTTCATCAAAACCTGTTCTTATACATGTCAGAGAGAGATACTTGAAGGTAATATTTATTTTTTCAGTTTACAGGTAATACGTCATTTACAAAAAAAAATTACAGACAATGCGTCCTTTCAGTGCAGTTTCAAACTAGTTCAAGAACAGGCAAAAGTCTGTGATGATTTGGAATGCTAGTGTTCAACAGCACATGCTTTTTTCCCTTAATTGATTGGGTGGGGTAAGGAAGGGGGTACAGGTGGGGTGAGGAGGAAAAATGCCAATGTAAGTAAGGCCATGCGAATAAAATCTCCTTAGGAGGACACAAGTCAGTCTGGCGTACTTTTATTCTCAGGTCATCAGTGCAGAGATTGGAAGTTCCAGAAGACAGCTGACACTTGTTATGTGCAGTGTCCTTAGAAGCCGCAAGTACCTTCCACAGACTTCAGTTCTACACCAGTGCTATGATTTCTGATCACCTACTGAGCTAGTTAAAATATAATGATTAAATCTTTATGTCTACTCTCCACCATTTGAATTCTCATTGTAGTTGCTGAGAGAAAGCAAGGTCAAGCTGAAAATACAAGCTGCTGCTAGGTGGTGGCACAACTAAAGAACAACAGTTTGACCACAGCATGGTTCATTTCTTTAAAAGCTGAAATACAGCAGACGATTCAGCACAAGCAAACCTACAATTTCAGGATGGAAAGAAGCCCAAATTAGCATATAATAAATTAAGCTACATCAGTTAAGTACTAGCATGAGGTTGATCCAACCACATCAATCCAGGGAGAGGCGAGATGGACTGACTGGCTTCCACAGATCCAAAGATTAACCCAAAGCAGGAGAGCCCTCTGTGAAGTTCCCAGCTGGAGGGAAACAGTTTATACCGGTATTTAATGATTTCCTGATCTGCCACTTGCATAACAGTTGCTTCCTCTCTACAGTATTTGTCATCTTGGACAAGACAAAGCCTATGGAACAAGAAAACCAGTACAGATTCTAGATCCATTATTTGAAGTTTTAGCCTATGCTTTGTTCCTTATCTCACTTAATCCTGCAAAGGATCTGTTATAAGGAGCAGATCAGAACACTGCAGTCTCTAGACTGAAGAGAATTCAGACAGTGGATTAGCTGTTACATTTAAGCAGAAGCGTCAGAGATGACAAAGATTATATGCAAGCAAGACTTTACCTTGGGAGCAATACACCCAGCGGTGCTTTCTGTTATTGAAAGTCCCTCTGAACCCTCCAGAACAATCTCCTGTGACATTCAAGTAAGGACCACAGCACAGGAACAAGGCCTTTCTTCCAGTAAAACCTGGACTGGAGCAGTGTTACCTGACCTCTTTCCCCAGTCAACCTGTTTACTTGCTCTCCAATATAGTATGCTAGGGCTTTCTGGGGTGAGCATAAGGACTATCAAATTAATTCCCTAATAGCTGCCACAGACTATTTCTAAGTAAGGTGTGCAGAGGGTGGAAGGGGCTTTAAGGGAAGACTGCATGCTTGCATATATTTACAGGGATTCTCTCCACATCTGACTTAAAAAAACCCTATTATTAAACAGTTTGAAAGTTATTTTTTTCCTTTTCGCAAAATTAAAATCAACCCTCAAAGATTAACTGCATATAAAAAAGAAACTATTTTACAGAACTGACTAGTATTACCCTTAAAATCAACAGGAAAACCCCCAACATGCTGTTATATTGGTTGATAAAGCAAAAATTGCCCACAACATAATCACCCAAAATGAACCAGTGTGAAGTTTTTATTTGCATGGCCAAAGTATCTTCCTTTTGTTCCCCTGCAACTTCATTTCCCTTAACACGCTTTAAGGTTTTTACTGCGGAAGGAACAAGATACAACACTGCACACTTCCTTGAACAACCAATCCCACAACACCTAAACATTTAACAGATGTAGCAAATGACAACACCACAAGCGGGGAAAAAACTAAGTTCCACCATTCAACATGGTTGCTGTCTGCAACAGCATCTTTAGGGCTGGCCGAAGTGGGCAACTTCACTTTAAAAGATCATTTCCTCCTTGTTTCTTTACAGTGTTGGTGGTTTCAATCCATACTTCTTTGCAACTTCTGTCTGGGCATAGGCAGCATCACAGAGCGAGTAGAGGTGGGCCATCTCCATTTCAGATTTGGCCAGGTTGATAGCTTTGTTGAACATTTCAATGGCTTTATCCAAATTACCCCTGAAATAAACCAAAATGCAGTCCAATTAAGACCAGCGTAACAAACTTTTCATCCCTACAGCATCTTTTTTTCCCCTTACACTCTCCCCTACTAACAGTTTAAAATGACTTTGCAAGGAACCACCACAAGAACTTGTGATCATGATGAGCAGACTGAGAGAAGTTGCTACTAAGCCTAAGTAACTATGACAGCTGTTATATAACCTTCCTCTTGAGAGCCCCCATGAGTGGTACTGTGGGATAAAATGTTCTCTATAGGACACCAAGTTTACAAAAAATACTGATGTGACAACTAAATGAACTCTCATCCCCCTTGAAAAAAGAGTTTATATACTTTAGAGGAAAACTAGCACACAGACAAGAGCTCATATTATTTGATTAGGAAATGCTTGCAAAATGTCTCACAGAAGCAGTTTAAGTGTCTGTCCTTTTGATGGCTAGACATGTAAAAAAAACAAACTCAACTCTCATACTCTCAGCTACACCCCAAACTTTTGCCTAACTGGAATACTCTGTTACAGAGTTCATTAGTCTTTCCTCTATCCTTTGAACTTTCAAACTGCAGTCCTGTTGGAATAAAACCCAAATTGTCAGACTTGAGAGTATAGCTCAGGATCCTCAGTACAAATGGTCCTCTAAGATTGTGTTTAAACACTATATGAGGTGTAGAGGAAGCCTAATAATGATTAAGGAAGTCACTTTAAATGCAGGAGGTATGTATTTAAACATACACAGAGCCATCTGCATGAAAACAGTGAACATGGGAACTTGTCAGATCGTAAGCCATAGAGGAAGGAAGGCTTTACAAGAGTTACAGAAGTCAGGACTCCAGATAAGAGCTGCCCTTGCACAGCACTCAGAAGACAGAATCACAGAAGATCCTAAGTTGGAAGAGATCCATAAGGATCACTGAGTCCAAATCCCTGCTCCTTGAAGGGCTACCTAAAACTAAACCATATGACTAAAAGCATTGTTCAGATGCTCCTTGAACTCTAACAAGCTTGGTACTGTGACCACTTCCCTGGGGAGCCTGTTCAACTTAAAATCCATAAGGATATCTAAAGGACTACTGTGAATTCAAAAACAGCTAAGAACTCTTAACATTCCAATTCAACATTACCTTTGCACTTCAATAGTTCCCATGGTTTCATATGCAAAATCACATTTGTTATCGATTTCAATTGCCTTGCTTATGAGTTCTAACCCTTTGTCTAAATCTTGCTTCCACTGGAGCTGAAGTAAACTAGAAGAGAAAGGAAACTCAGAACAAACTTCACATACTCTTCCCAAAACCCTCATCATATAAGCAAAAATAAAATCTCAACTGTACTTAAATCCTAATGCAGAGTAACGGTAACTTCGTGGCTTTTAAAAACATGTATGTGTAAGTCAATTTCAACAGGTGATGTTGCCAGTTCAATGACTCTAAAAAAAGGCTAATCCCTCTCCAGAAGACTGGTTACAAGTTAATTTATGAAAGAGAAAACTTCAGTACAAAGTGAAATTAAGATAGGGCTAAAGTAGAAGCCAGATATACTTCACGTAGATACGCAATTAGGAATGAAATTAATGAAACTTTCCTGAAACTTATTTCCAGTTCAGTCAAGAGAAACTACAGAAATATATTTAACAACACTAAGTTGTTTTCACAATAAAACATTCAATTCAGGTTGATTCATCTAAACATGCCAACTGGCCTTGACCAAAAGGATTGCAAACTCAATACGTACCCTTTATGAACATATGTAGTGGCATTGTCTGGCTCAAGGTCAATGCATTTATCATACATTTCATCAGCCTTGCCAAACTGCTGTTGATCAGTTAGTGCCTGCATCAGAATAGAAACTTGTATGTCAAAAAGCAGCCAAAACATGCACTCTGTGGTAAGCTAATTCTAATTAAAACCATATTGACAATGCGAGATTAGAGATAGCTCTCTATCATTAAGCAGGCCAGGCACATCAGTTATGAGAGTTAAGTTTCAAAAATCCAATGCCTAGCTTTAAGCGCACAAATTACTGACCACAGTACCACCTGTAATGTTACACAAGCAACATGCTAAGTGTACTGCAAGTTAAAACCATTCTGAAAATCTGTACCTGCAAGTCTCAACTTCTTCCTTTCTCAAACACAGCTGTTCCAAAAGGAAGTACATCCATACATGCCTACCTACTTAAACTTGGAAGATTACACGCTCCACACTAGAACCAGAAGTACGTTTTCTTATTGAAGAAATTACAGTCTCCAATACAAGTGGACTCTGAACATTTGTACTGAACTCTGCTTGATCAGTACATGTCACTCATAGCAGACTGAAACTGTTACCCTGGCACCACACATTTAAATCCTGACTGACCTAGACAATCCCTGGCATCCATCAAGCGAGATGCCACACACATGTAAGAATTCAAGGGGAAATGTATGCCAGACCTCTTGTCTCCTGAAAACCACCCTTGACTCTCACCACTTACATTCTGCTCCACTGATTCACCCTCTACTTCCTATACCCCCAAACACCCACACCCATAAGTTCAGGTAGCTTATTAAAGCAGCATGTATTATCCCAGGACTTATTTGTAAAAATCTTCATATATTATTTGAAGAAATGCATGTTATCAAAGGTGCAAGAGAATGCAGCATTTTCTTTAAGACAGAGACAAATATACCTGAGCATAGAGTGCATAACCTTCAGCACACTTTGGAAATTTTTTAATGACATCTTCGAAGCCCTTCATGGCTACTTGCACAGGCAAAGCGTTACTTCCTGTATAAGCCTGGCGATACTATTCAAAATAAAATAAAAAAAAAGAAGGAAAAAATGAAACACCACCACAAACCCAGGCTCATCAGACCTCTACCTGCTCTCCCATGAGATGCATGCATCATAACAATTACAAGTTCCAGAAAATGACATGCCTGTACATCTACCAAATCTGGTTTCAGGAACCTAACACATACCCAAGTCTGGTATACTGGACTTGGAGAGGAGAAAGGGTGAAAGAAGGAAGCCATTAGACCTGATAGTTCTCAATAGCCTCCCTCTATTTCAAAAGCCTAGAAATTCCAAGCCTAACATTCCTCCTTGTTCACACCATACAAAGCTGTCCTCAGAAGATTCCTGCACACAGAGATACTGTACTATCTTGAAATAGGGTTGTTTTTTGGTTTGTTTTCCAATTTCTTGAAGATGACTATTTTCCACATTAATGCTTTATTTAGATTTCATGTGATACAATTAGAATGATCTATAATTAGAATGATCTACCACAAAACTGAAAAAAATTATCTGCTCTGAATAATGAACAGTTCAAAATGAAAGCAGCAAACCCTTAATCCAACTGAAGAAACTGTTGCATATTTTCCCTACGTTATTAAAAATATATTCAGATGTTTGTTGCCCTATTTTTCTGTTAAGTTGTAATAAAGCAGAGAAATACAGTATGTTTTATAGAAAAGAAAAAGCACCTAGATAACCAGCATGTTACCTACCAGAGCAAAACACTTCTGTGCTTGAGCCAAGGCAGAATCGGGTCGCAATCGGATACATTCATCAAAGTCTTCCACAGCTTCTTCAATTTGGTCAAGCAGGATTTTCAGCTAGCCAGAATGAAAGAAAATCCTATTTCTGCATTTAATCTGTGCTTCATACGCTTAAGTGATAATTCAATTATTATTAGTTACTCTTTTCGTCTCCAGTTCAGGTGCAGAACTGCCTAGAAACCTACAAAAACCATGACTAAAAATCACTGCCATGAAGTAACAGCCACCAGTGAAACCAGCTTCAGATACAAAAAGGCAATGTGCACGTGCAGGGATTGAGAATGCTTGCATTTTAGGCTGTTGCCGTTACTGCTTTAGCATTATGTCCAGTTTCCAAAACTATGCTGTATTTTCCCAAGTTGCTTTGCCTCGCTGTAGTTAATGCCCACGGACTATTTGTATGTCACAACATTTTTGCTTTCCCAGCTTGCATTTCAACTTGGTTTTTTTGACATTCTCATTCCTCCACAAAGGAGGAGCTCACTTCATCATTCTTTCACTTCACTGTCAAGCTCCTGTAAAACACCAATTTGCAATCTGCAGAAAACTTTCATTCCCCTCAATTACCACACAACACCATCCTTGTTTCTGAGCATTAAAGAGATCTAATGAATTCATGGAGAGAGGCACTCAAGCCGTAGAAGTCTTCCTTATGAATACGACTTAGCACATCTGCATATGGGAGTGTTTCCTCTTTTATTTCATCACCTTTTATATTACACTTCTGTGGAAGCAGGCCTCTCCATGTTCAGAAGTTAGTCAAAGACACAGCATCACAAGCCAGAGAGGGATAAGCTGAACAGATGCAAGTCTAGGCCACAGTGCTAGAGACACTGAATTATCAAAGAACACGTTACATCTGCTGTAACAAAGCTTCTATGCAGATGCTGCTCTGACATATCAGGCCCCTTCACTGGGCAACTTATATCTGCTGTAAACGTATATAAGGCCTCGAACTTTTAAGTCAGTTTGTATTGATAGAGGGCTGAACCTCTGTTACTCCTGTAGCTGTAGGAAAAATGCAGAGTAAACTGTTTCTGCCTGACCAGAACAGCAAATAAAACTATGTGTTTATTCTGCAACAGTCTCAAATTAGGAGTTCATGGTTTTCTGCCACAAATAGTATGAAGTGTCTCCAATGATATACAGATCTTTATTTTTTATTTTAGTATATATTGAAATATTCAGGTACTGGGAGGAGATCTCTAATGTGTCTTACTTGTCCTCGATGGTGGTAAACATCCGCATTCTGAGGATCAATATCAGCAGCCATGTTGAAATCTTGAGTGGACAACATAGGTTGCTGCTGCTGCATATACATACTTCCTCGTTTGATCAGAGCATTAGCTCGGAGCTGTAAAACAAGTTCAAAGAAACATAAACCACTCCAGCATTCCCTCAGATTTAAGGCTTTGTTACAGTAAATTTTTCATTTGAGTCGTTTCTCCTACTGACAGATTTCATTCATTCTAACCAGGAGTAAATTTCATACTGAATCTAAATGAATCAACTCCCTTGCTTAATTTCAAATACGTCAGTCTATGCTTCCATCTCAGTGGACTTCCAAACCCCTAAAAATACTTTCATAAGACAGGTTCCCTATACTTAGAACTACACCAACATTTTGTGAAGCAGTTCAATATGCAAGTACAATTAACATTTTTCTCTTATCTATGAACCACTATTTTGGGCTGGGTAAGCCTCCAGTTCATTCAACTTCCTCTGTTCTTTTGTTTGTACTATTTAGCACAGCTGTCTCAGAAAAATCAACATGCCTTTTGAAAAAAATAAGACAAAACAGTAAATAAACCAGAACACTCCCATTAAAGTATCTGAAAATACTTTGAAAAACAACTTCTTGCACTATAATGGAAGTTTATCAAAATTCTACATTTTCTCAACCCAAACTATAATCCAGACGTGACAGATTCTTACCTTCACATTTGCATCTTCCATGCTGATGACATGATCTAGGTCTGGTTTGGCAGCATTTGCATTGCCAATAAGTAAGTAGAAAGTAGCTCGCAGAAGCAAAGCTTCTGCCATGTATTTTCCTTTTGCTTCAATTTCTTTTGTGCTTTCACTGATAATTTTGTCATAATTCTCTTCTTCCATATATTGTTTTGCCCTCAAATAGCCAGAGCTGTAAATGATGTAAGAACAGTTGTGTATACATATATACATTCACTGCAATTTCAGTTCAGATTTTTCATTTAATCATAACAAATACTAACTTTTGCTACACTGTTACACCACCAGCATAATAAATAAGTTACAAATATTCTTGGACGAGCCATCACAGACTGGAAACAATTCAGACAAAGAATGGCCAAATTACATTTGAAATAATGAATAAAAAATGTTTTAACGCTCTTGAACTTGAGCTTCATTTGCCCCTGAAATTTTATTTCATATTAAGGGCAGCGATAATCTGCTTTAAAACAAGAGGGCTGGAATGGAATTCCAGGGCAGGAAAGCGAAACATCAAACCTAGCAATGTGCTGTTTATACATGGAAGGATTTAACAGCAAAATTTATGGTAAGCACTGCCTTGTCCTCAGCTAAGTGTTCTGTATTCAGTGAATCTGCCTGTAGATAGGGACATTCTATCTTACTTAAAAAAAAAAAAAAAATAAATAAAATCCTAACACTGTCTGTAAGGTTTTCCATACTGACAGCAGTGATACCTTCCAAAACTAAACTGGAAAGCAGCATAGTAAGTGAAAGCACCATTCATAAAGTCCTCAAGCACTACTCAAAAAACAAAAAAGCTCAAGCTTTTCTTTGTCAGAGCAAACCTCTCATCTATGTGCATTCTGATTCCAGAAAGTTAAAATGCCCTTTTAGCCCAAGCTGCTGTAAGTTCACAGTTTTAATTAACAAAGACCCTTTTCCTAGCTTGTCTTCTCCCTTCCAATCCAAACTTGCTCACTTCCTTGGAAAGTGTCCTTCAATATAAAGCACTCCTTTCTCCAGAAGCATCATTCAGCACTCTTTAGTCCTCCCATCTCCTAAAATTTACTATGATACTGTTGTAAGTATTTAGTGTATCTCCCCAGTCTCATTGTCCTTTCTCTATTTAGTAGAGCTTTGGAACTAACTAGTCAGCTTTCATAAAAGTTTCATTTTTAATACTGATCTCATTTCATAGGCTCACTTTATTACCACAGGATTTCCCAAGCCAACTACTATAAAAACAACAGCAAGTTACACCGAGCAGATTGTAAAAATTACTGCAAACTTAATTCCAGCACCAAACAACACCCAACTGTACTGTACACTCACTTTTCTTTTACTTCAGAAGCCTCTCCCTCCTTATCCTTATCTTCATCTGATTTCTCACCCTTAAGCAAAGGCTGGGAGATTATATCATCTGTGAAAGAACTGAAGTAGGATTTAATGAACTGTGGTGAGGGCATCAGAGGCTCACGATTCTGAAACAGAGAAATGTAATTTCAAGTCATTAGATGGTAAGATCAGATGGCAAACATATGGCAATGGATAAACAAATATGGTTATAAAAATATAATTCATGAAAGAACCAGTGTTTGACTTTCTACTATCTCATTTGATAGTCTGATACTTTTGATTTGACAGTCTGACATTCAGCGTTTATTTAAACTTCAGATCACAACACCCATCACCACTAGAAATAAAGTGAACATATTCAAGAGGATGGAGATAGTAAATTTCTGCATGTGTGGCCAGAAATGAAGACTCTTAGGGTATCATAAGGCATTGGGTAGATAGATATACTTAAGCAGTATGTGTGCACATAAATAAGGTGAAAAATGTGAGCTGGTGATTTAAGTATGAACCTAAATTCAAGTAGATTCTGAATGAAATTTGCCCTTTTTCTCCCCAACCTGCCCAAGAGAAGCTGCTATCGTTGATATGAAGACTAATGAGGCAATATCCTAATTTTATATGGAGATCGGTCCAGATACCACACATTTTACTTGAAGTCCCAGAAGTAACACCTCTCAGGTACAAAATCTTTTCAACAGCCAATAAACACTCCTTGCTCAAAACGAACACTGTACATGAGAATTACAATTCAGTCTCTCCTGCAAGAAAAGTCTGAGTTTCTATAGGAAAGAAATTCAGCATTTCAAACCCAACATGGATTTTGGTATTCAACCACCAGCACAAAAAAACAAGCAAGAATATTTTAATAACAAGTGAGAATGTTTTAATACCTATTCCAACTTTTTTGTAAACCTACAGCCACTTAAAATGATTGCTCCTTGCTACCCTTGCATTTGCATACTTCTCTTTTCTGCAGTTTCCAAATAGTAACACAAACACATCTGAGTGGCAAAATAGAAAAGTACAGGTATGAGGACCTACTCACAGAAATGAAACAGAAACAGCGACAGACTTGGACAAACTGAATGTCAGAAGTAATCTGTAGTAGTTAGGAAATGAAGGCATATTTCTTAACACAGACTTGGGAAGTCTGACCACTATTAAGTAGATGTGACTTCACACTACATAATTTTTTCTTAAGTAATGCTTTTCTTCCTCTTTTAGAAAAGCCATCACCCCACCTTAAAATAATGTTATTTTACCACTTTCTAAAAGGTAGGAATTCTGCTGTCAACTTAATCTTTCCTACATGAAATTTCTGTTTATTAAACCAAGAATAACCTGGGGGGAAAAGTCCTCAATCATAATTCTTCTCATTTTAAGTTATTCCTTAAATATGGAACCAACATTTTTATGCATTTTTTATTATGATGTATAAACCTTCCTATCTCAACACACATCCCTAACTCAGCCACCTGATACCCAACTGAACATTTGATTGCTGCTGTTCCAACATATACTGTTTCCATTATGTTGCAAGTCTGAAAAAGCCCCAGGTTGGGCAGCACATCAACTGAGGGTGTGCTGAATATCATAATAAATTTGATTATTAAAAGAAAACAGTTATTAGGAATAGACATCTCTACTGAGGTTTAAAAAACTTTGGACAGGTCCCAAAAGAAAACAACATTGATACAATAGTAGCCTTGTACAAAACTGTGTTGATTCTTACTCTTCAACAGATGAAGACAGTGACTTGCTTATACAGCACTAACAGAATGCCAGCAACCAACATTTCAACAACCAGTCAGGTGAAATCAGAATTTGTCAGCAATATCATAAGACCTACCTTATATTTCTCTTTGGCCTTTTCTTTTCCAAGAAGTTTAAGAACTTTATCAGCTAATAACATACTCTGCTGGTTTTGGAAGGCTTCTAAAATGCAGACTGCAGTGACATCTAGGAAACAAAACAAATGAACAAACAAACAAACAAACAAAAGAAAAAAAATCACAAAAGTGAGATTAAAGATAAATTCTGATAGTCACTGGAGTACACTAAAATGTGCCACTGTCAAAATGAGTCTGCCAAACTAATATATGTCCTGTTCCAGGGTAAAAGCCTCTGCTTCCAATTTGCTGTATTTACCATGTTTTCCAAGACATAAATTTGTAACCAAAATGATCTTGTGATAAAAGGCCTTCATGACAGTGAATTAAAGAAATTACATTTATTTTTATCTTAATGGTTTTATCTAGAGACAAACACACTTAGATGAACAGTGAAAATACGTACCTCCAGCTGAGGCTCTCACCATTCTGAAACTCTGAGGACAGTAATTATGTTCATCTCATGCTCGCATTAAAATTGCTAACACAGCTTCTCTTCTGGGACTGGTCCTAACTGTCTACTCTTAAAATTAATATTCAGTCCCATTACATCTTGCTTCTTCCTCAGTTTAAGAAACCTTCCCATATTGTATCTTCCTCCCCCCCCCCCAAAGTTTAAGAAAGATACCTTGCTGGCTGGTTTAAAGTGCTAGGCCGTATCACATCACCTTCAGTCACATATAGAAGCCTCTGCAAATGTTAACCTATTGTAACCTGAATCACGCTTCGCAGTGTGAAATGTGCTCTTATGGTACATTATTTCTCTAGATCCCCAAGTTAATGCAATACTACTACTGATTTTTCCTATTCAATTTTCACTTAAACATCAGTGAAGATGAACAGAGTTTGGACTTGAAATTCAAAAAGCCTATTGTTTGAATACATTTGAAAAACAAGTGTCTTACTCTGGAGCTTTAGCATAGTTCCTGTAATTCTAGGCTGCTGTACTATTATGCCATCATTTACACATAAACTCCCCACAACTCTGGCACAGACAGGAAGCACATTGGAGTCCGCAGGAAAATACACTGCACTCATAAAGAGTGCAGTGACCTAAGTAGTCCTTTTTTACTCACTATGGTCTTACATGGCAGAAAGGCATTATGTCAGCAGATAAATAAACAAATAGATAAATAAAATGTCCACATCTTATTTACCTTCTAATTTATCAGACCTGATTCTTAGCTCTTGCACATACTTAACAGATCTGACAGTCAGAGCACTGCCTTTTCTGTCCTTCTTTCACAGTGAGTACAGATGAAAATTTCATTTGCCTTTTAACCTTACAACAGCAGGAATGATTTCACTTGATGAAATTTAAATGGGTCCTTTCAAGCAGTGTCCCTTAGTTTAAAAGAGCCCTCAGACAACACACCTGACCTGTAGCTCTCCTTAATTTTCATGGCTTCTCAGTCACAGTTTCCTGACAGTTCAAAATATATTTTGTTAGGAACAGTATCTGGAAGGATTTGACACAGTTTCTGCCAAATAAGTAGTGTTAATATTAGAATAAAATAAAATAGTTAAATCTGTTCCAATTTTCATCACAGTTATATATCAAAACAAAATGCTACTTAAACTGTTTTCCCTTCGTAAATGCCAATGCATTTAAATGACTAACACTCTCGTTTCTGACCATGTATCTCCACCTGCAAAACCACCTTGGTTTCTGTAGTAATACTGTTTCACTAAAATAAACAGGGAACAAAGTTTGCTTACTGTATGAAAGTAAACAACTGCTGTCTGCATTATCCACTAAGCATGTTAGATGAATTCTATTCTAAAGTACAGGAGTATCCTCAAAAATAAGACCTTGAGTGGCAACTCAATTTCTCAGCAGCTATTTCAGATAAAAGCAGATGAGAGCTTGAAAACTGGGAAAAGGTTTCTACTGACAAGCAAATAAAATCTAGTTGCGGTAGCTATGAATGGTTTTAAATAAGTAATTCTGTATTACTCTAGCTACAGAAGTAAAACCATCCCAGAAGTTACCTCCAAAGCACCTGAGCTAATTCCGCTTTCAAGTATACACATCAAGAGACACTCACCTTCTAAACATTCCTTCTTATTGTCTAGCTTCTCATGAGCCTTTGCACGTCTGAAGAGAGCTTTTACATATTTAGGATTAAGCTCAACAGCCTTTGTGCAGTCTTGTGCCACCTCTGTCCATTTTTGCTGTGGGTAGAAAACCAACACAGTGAGAGAGGCTCCACTCAGCTGCATTATATTAGCTTTCTACTACCAGCTCCAGGGTCATGCCACCTGATAGTAGCATCAATTCCCAGGGCCCTGGTTCTACCTGCTTGCTTCTATTTCTACAAGTTTTCTCAGTAAGAAACTGCCAGGCACCACTGCAAGCCACTTGCACCAGAACAGCCACAAAACAGAAAAGGAATTCCCACAGATAGACAAATCTAGGTAGTTGTGCAAAGCATATGGGAGAAGACAATGAGCCGATTTGAAGAAAAAAGATTTAAACATAATGAAAACCAACAAACAAGTTCAAAAAAGTGCTAAACCCCTTCCACACATGCAAAACTTAAGTCTTAGGCTTTAGCAGAATTTCTGGGATATTTGTTCAACTTTTGAAGTAGCATCCACTCAAATATTTCGCCTTTCACCTAGCTTTTAACCTAAGTTAAAAAAGCACTCTAGTATAGAGAAGCAAAATTAACTTGTATGCAAGAAAACTGTTCCAGAGAATAAGAAATTAAAAGCTTGTCTTACAAGAAAGGGACACATAAGAATTATAGAACATAGATTGAGAATAGTTAACAGAAGTTTTATTTGTATGTGAAAAAGCACAATGAGCTAGTGAAAAATAACTGCAAGCAAGAGCATCTTGTGAAGGCAGCAGATATCTCCACCTGGGATCTTTCAGTGGACAAAAGTGACAAAATACACAATTAACATTGACATTTTTTAAAATAAACAATTATCTTTAATTTCTTACCAGTTGTTCATATGCAGCAGCTCTATTTTGATAGAAGGTGGAAAGATCAAGGTTTTTCTCAGGAGGGCACAGGCTGATAGCCTCAGTATAACACTGAATAGCTTGCTCATACTTTCCTGCTTTAAAGTATTTGTTTCCTTTGTTCTTAGCAGCTTGGGCTCTATCAAGAGGGCTCTGAAAAAGGAATTAATAGGACAGTTCAAATAAGAAAAGCACACTGATCTTCAAAGATATACAATGGATCTGAGCAGTAAACTCTAGCCTAGACTGCTGAAAAATCTCAATCCTCCCATTTCCTGGGAAAACACAACCGATTTTCTTTTGCAAGTGTATCAGATAGGAGACATCAACTTTTCAAAAGATTCACTATAACAGTATTAAACAATGTGGTAATTCCTTTTTAGAAAGCTAAGCAGGTTTTAATTTTACATGACTGGTGATCACTAGAACCAATAAAGATATGTTATTTCTCCAAAGACTAAATATGCAAAGACAACAAAGCCCTCCAAGTAATTCAAATAGGAAAAGTTTCCTACTCAAATACACAGAGCTTGTGAGACCAGAGCTGACTGAGAAGACTATGAATTAAACACAGAAAACACTCTGTGGAAAACCTACTGAGCAAGAAAAATAAAACCTGTAAGGAAAACAAAGCTGTTCTGCCTTCTATACACTAGACAAACTAACTTTACAGCTAACTCCTCCACAGCTTCATCCAACTGCTAATACAAAGTGCTGCACCATCACAGTCATTCTTAGCTGCAGATGGAAAACTTGGGTAACTGGCCTATGACCCTGCTAAATGGATCTTCACATTCTGCACTGCCTGTTGACCATCTGCCTTTCTGCAGAAACTAACACTGCTACCTGTAACCCCAAGATTTAAAGAACAGTTATCAAATATTGTGGCTTATATGGAATTAGATGGAAAAACTTCTCTTTATCAAAGGGGTGTGAGCCACACTCAAATACAGAGCTGCAAAAACACCTAATATATACCTTCTGGATTTCTGCTCCTCTTTGATAGCCTAGATCTAAGGATCAACATTTTGGGGCAGTTCAGGCTAACATGCCAGACCAAAATGAACAGAGGTATGAACACACGTGTCATCTTACCAACCCCTCTGAGGGAAAGAATACAAACTGGGGGCAGTTAACACCTTAAATAGCTGCAGAATTCACTACATCTCACCTGTTGAATGACATGCGCTGAAAAGATCATCTATAACTTGCTGGCAATTGCCAATACTGCTCTTTAACCATACTTCTGCCTCCTCTCTCACCTCATCCACTGCCAGCATCAAACTACACCCAGATTACTATAAGACAAACCTGAAAGCATCTTTGCATTTCATCAGCCTCTTTATCTTAAAGTCCACTCATTTCATGCCAGCCTGATCATTTTTAGCATCTAAATAATTTTTAAAACTGAAAACCTGAATGAAACCCAGGAGTTGCTGCACAACCCCTCTTTAAAGGACTAGTTTCCAATCATGGAATAAGAGAATCAGATAACGGGTACCGGCATTAGATTTTAAATAAAAATAGGCATCCAAATAGAACAAAGGCACTCTTGAAGACAAGTGAAACCATATAAGGGAGGCAATTTCTTAAATATCCCTACTGCCAGAAAAGCTCTTCTCACATGGGTCACCAATCACTGGGCTTGTAGGAAGTCAGTCTGCACATCTCCACTGTTCACAGAACAAGGTAATCAGCATGGCTTTTAGACTTTTTGGGGGGCTTAAATGTTTTGGATTCAAACTGATAAAAGATTATTTACTTCACCTGTTTTCACACACTGTGTGTAACTCTGTGGATACACAGATCAGAATTAGAGTGCAAATATTTTTACTGACAGCCAAGTAACTATGTATTTGATAAGCTGTTTCTCTAAAACATAACCCAAGTCTGAAGAGGTTACACTTATTTCAGTACGACCTAAATTTAGCTCCTTATACAACAATGCTGCTCTTTTAACTAAGGGAAGGTTTAAGCATATGCAGCAAACTTAAATGCATGAAAGTCAGCTTTATTTTTCCTTCTGCATTTCTACAGCAAACCATATTAGCAATGTCCTTCTACAATAATATACAAAATTCAGTGCTATTCACACTTACTTGCTACCAAAAAGAAAAAACACAAGATGTGGGCCATGTTGCAACATTCATACATGTGTTCTCAGTATGCAGATTATTTAAGACTGCAGAGATTAAGCCTACAGTACAACTAGATTACTACTTTATGATCACTGCCAATTCCTGTAGCTCAGGGATATGGTACCCCTACATGTGCCTCAGCCTGACCAGGCCATCATCTTCACCCTGTGCACTTTGACAGAACTGCACTACAATCCCTGCATAAACACACAGATGAGAACTACTGGATAATATCCAAATGCAATGGCTGCTCCAGTGTCAGATATGGGATAGGAACTGTAACTGGAAGCAAGAGATCTGTAGCTCTGGGGCTGTCACTGGTGCTCTACTGGTTCTTGGGAAGCCTAAAGTCTTCAAACTAATCTATGTACATACAAGATCTGTAGTTCTGGGGCTGTCACTGGTGCTCTACTGGTTCTTGGGAAGCCTAAAGTCTTCAAACTAATCTATGTACATACAACAAGGACCAAAAACTTTACAGAGTACAGGCATGGTGCCACAGGAAAGCCAATTAAAACTAGTAACTGTTATCACAGTAAGATTTGAGTAACAGTAGGACACAAACCACACAACCAGCTATACAGAACTGAATCATCAAATAGATGCTAGCTCCATGGTTACTCTGCCTCATGCATTGTATAATTTGAGGGTAAGAAAAGAGTTGGAGCACAAAATGCTATCATGTAATAAAATTATCAGTAATGCCTATGGCAAGAAAGAAATCAACTGAGTTTTGTTTGTTTACGCTGCCTTAAACTAGACTCCTACCTCTTAGATGGTTTATCTCTGCAATCTTAGTCTGCATGCAATACACTGTTGAATTGAACAGCCAACATTTTAAACTCAAAGGCAGATACAGCTCTATCTTCAATAAGCCTATTCTGGTAACGACTTAAATGAAAAAAGAGTCACTTAGCAGCTCATACCCATGACAAATGGATCCCACAGAGGCTGTACAGAATTTATGCATTTAAATTAACAAAATATTGTATCAATATCTTGAAACCCAAATGGTGATAAAACACAGGTTTTAAGTTCTAATTTTAAATAATTATTCTGATGAGATTTATTTTCTTAACAATCACGAAACTCTTTAACCATAGAAAACATAGGAGAAAATAGTGGATCAATTTACAGCTCCAGTATAAAACTGATCAAATTAAGGAACAAAACCAAAACAAAGTTTTTACTTTAATTTTGTGACATTTTAAAGAACATTCATAACCTCTCCCCCCACGCTTCATAATTTCAGTTCAAGTGACATATTTCAACTTAACTATCTGCAGTATAACCTGATGAAGCAACACCCACTAAAATGCTGAATCTCATTAGTGTCTTCCTTTGGTATGCTTTTGTTTCTTGTTGCTGGGTTTGGGGTTTTTAGCTGATGGCTTGGCTTGGCTTTTTAATTAAAGAACTCATGTCACATTATATGCTGCAATACCTTTTCATAATAGCACAAATGGGAATACAAAAATTGATTCTTAGCAAAAGATCCATTTCTGGAAGTTTTACAAGCCTTAGATTTAACTGACAAAATGTTTTTGGCTGCTGCTTCTCATCCCTCCAGTCCTTCTCAGTTGCTGCATTGACAACGTACACTTAGTAAGAAATTGATTATGTATGCAAACATGATGCACAAGTTTCTGCTTCCATTTTCTGGCAAATATAATAATACTCGACATTACTTTCCAACTTCACTGCTTCTCCTCACCTGACCCATTGCCTTTCTATGTGGTGCACTGGACATATTTGTTCCTGTGCTGAAGGTTAGACAAGAAAAACTCTCAGTTTGTCATCTTCTGGTCAAAAAATCTCTGCAAGCCAGCTCAATAAAGTGAATGGAAGTCCACAACCAATTATAGCTAAGGCAGTATAAATGAAAACATCGGAAGTTATCTGCAGTCACATAAAAAGTAACATCTCAGGATCGCTTTCAGCAACTGTTCACTAACTAGTCTTAAAGTTTAAGCCAAAGGACACTTGTGCACTTGAAAAGCCCTCCGTTATCTAGGTAACTAAATAAGCAGATTGCTAACTGTGTAAAGACTAGATAGCACTAACAAAAATTTCTTAACTGTTACTTTAACCTCAGCAAATGTGCTTTCCTCACAAAATGTTCAGAAACTGCATGCAAACAGCAGCAACTTAATAGCAACAGACTGCCATCTGCAAGAATAATAAAGCTTTACAGTAACCTTCAGCAATGCCAACATGGTTAAACTAGCAGTTCAGAACTTTATGTATTTGAGGGAGATTATTTTTTAAAACGGAACAACAAATTTGCTGCCAGCCAACGACAAAAGTGATTCACAACAGAAGCACAAGCAGGGAGTTTCAGCATTTTGTTTTGGGTGAAAAGGATTTGTATGAGCCCTTGTCTGACAGATGACATGGAAGAGGACTACGCCTTCAGCCATCTTAACTCATCCACCTGCAAAGAAAAAATAGCCCCAGTCTGAATCTCTTGATGAGATCAAGTAAAATTTTAAAAAAGGTATTGTTTTGGCTAACATTCACTTTTCATCTCACTTCTTATCTCAGACCTATACTAAAAAGTCATTAAAAGAGTACAAATGGCTTTGAGATTCTCTTTAGCACTAAAACCACTATGAGAAAAAGTATGTCCACGTAAGTTTAAGATGTAAATTCAGAGCCCAAGCAAGGATGGATATAATTAGAAATAATTAAGCTCAAGATTACAGTCACCTTGCTTTTAAATGAGTTTGCCATTCATGCCTACCACAAACAAGCCAGCTGCACATGAGCTACTCAGAGTCTAACAATTGTTTTACTGCTATCATACACACATTTAGGAGTTTTCTACACCTGTCCACTACAGCTGGCATGGAAAATAGAAGACTTACAGTAAGTCAATAGTGAGATTGATGAGGCAACAGGTGCATGGTACAACAGAAATGACTTTTTATGTACTTTGCTTAGATCAATTCAGAATAAGTATTGACATAAATATATCTAGATAAAGAGGTTTAATTTGCTCATATACTGATCTAATGTCACAGCAGTGAGATAGGCAACATTTGGCAATTGCTGTTAAGATAGATAATGGAAAGAAGCCATACTAGTTGGCTGTTGATCCCAATGGTAACACCATACAAGCCAAGGAGTTTGGCCACATTCAACCACCATTGCACTCAAGGACTATATTCAGTTCAGAAGAAAATGTGCAAAGATAGTGAAAAGCTATGAACCCAAATGGCTTTGTCTGCAACATACAATGCTGACTAAACAATTCAAGAATCTCTGTCTGGTGTTTCCTCACATACTAAAACTACAGCACTGCCCTACGGAATTGGTGAAAGAGTAAGGAGGTTAGAATTGGGCTATCACAGACTTGGAAAAGGAAGTGATTTCAACTTAAGGAGAAAGAAAAAAAAAAACAAACAGAACCAACCAACACATTGGCTCACTGACTAACCAGTGTATGCCCCTGTCAAGACAAGGAGGGTATAAACTTGCTAAGTTTATCATGAAGTAAGGAAAAAAACACCATTAATCAACCGGGTATCAATTAATGCAATAAATACAAAGCAGTTTACTACTCCAACAGGCTTAAGTTATGCACCATTCACTACAATCTAAGCAAGCATGTAAAAAACAACTGCTGGTACTGAGTAACTAAAACATTCCATCTAAATTACAAGAAACAATGACAGCTTCTGTAATTAACAGATGCAATTTGACTTCCCAACCTCTGTGAGTCATCCATAAACACAGTTTTTTCATCAGCACTTAACTGGTCCAATAATACCAGTTGACTGTACTTCTGAAAAGCTGTGCTTACAGGAGACAGAATCTGAAAAGCAATTCAGCTCTTCCCAATATAGTACCTATGCTAAGGGCTTCTGCCAACACATCAGTCACAGATCACACACATGGTCACTGCATCTACGCCAGGAGAATCCCCTACTGCAGGCACAGCCTGGGGAAAAAAACGTGAGGCCTCTAAGGCACGTAAAAGAAAAGCTTGAACTGTATGCAAAATAAATCTGAACAAAGAACAACTAACATTTTAGACTATGTATTTTCAAAAAAAATAAAAAATCAAGGTTATGTCTTCAAAACGATGAACAGAGCATCAAATGGATACAAAAACTGATTTAATGAAATGCACAAAAATGTCTGAGCCCTAAGTCGTATTTATGAGTAAAAGCACAGTCACCTGACACACACATACATACAGCTGTTGGTAGCACATTCATTACTGACCTGTATGTTTTATTCCAAGAGACTTCCCTCTTATGTTCAGACTGCGAATTAGTGGCTTTAACCCACTGTACAGATTTGTATTTGAAATCCAAGTTTAAAAAATACCCCACCACATTAGGAAGGCAGATAGTTAAAAGGGCATTTCAGGGGTGGTATTTTTAATCAACAGCCTTATTAATAACATCCATAACTAATAAAATATATGTGGAAAAATGAAATCTACATGGCATCACCACTTTGAGTATAAGGAACGGGAAGGCAATCCTCTACACACACATAAAGCAGCCAAGGGAACGTGTAGCCACATTCAGTTTCCTGATGCAGCCATATTTTGACCAGCTAGACAATTATCTCATGTAACCAGGTAAATCTAATACATTCTTCTACAGTTTTATCTCTCATTTCTTTATAGTATAAGCAATGACACTCTTCAAGGTACTCTGTATCATACACTCAGTCATATCCATATTCTTAGCTACATAGAGTCTTACAGTAATTTAATTTGTGGTCCAATGTGAGTGAGCTAGACACGCAATATTTTACATCAAGTGCTATATAACTGGTTTAATTGTTTGAAGTTTCTGCTTTTGGTACAACTACAAAATGACTACAAACCATTTGACAGTACATACTGCAATTCAGAAACACAACCAGGAAACCCAAAGATAACGCATTAATAGCAAAGTCACTGCAGCTACACAAAGGTCACAAGCAGCCTGCAAACCAGAGCTCACACATAGCAAGCACACTACCATAAATATGCCAGATGCTGTTTGCAGCCACAAGCCAAAGTTACCACAGTAAACAATGTCTGAATTTGTCCTCTGTACACCACTTGCTCAGTACTGTTGCTCGTGAAAGAACAAATCACTGCCTTCAAGTAACTGCCTCCGGGTCCAGCATAGCTTTTGCAGCTCACTAGGCTTCCAGGAATGCCTGAGAGTACCTATGATTCACCAGCTGTGCCGCCCTCCTCACCACTCCTGCATTCCTGCTGCTGTCTGCCCACTTGCTAACACTAATCTCCATCAATTAAATGATCCAGGTTAAACTGACCTTCTTCCAGTCTCTCAAAGTTGTTTGTTTTTTTTTTTTTCGTCTTCTGATCATTTCAGATGGGAAGTTTATGCCATGGTCTGACAGGTATTTCAGGTGCTTCACAACGGGGAAGACAATGCAGGTACATCCTAATGAGATTTTCTTATCAAACCAAATCAGTTTGCCAAATCCATGTTTGTAATGTTTGTCAACTGTAACCTCACCTCAGTAATACAATGTGACTATCATGGTACACCTGTGACCACAGATGTGTGGAAAGTGCATCTTTTGTATTTCCCTGGAAAACATTTCACTTTGAAAAGATTCGGGCTGAGTTTCCTTAAAACTCTGCTGTATCCTCAGACTAACACACAACAGACCACAGATTTCCTTTTCAAAATACTATTTCTGGAAGCAACTTACTCATCACTATTCCACACCTCAGCAGAAACACATTCACCCAACAGCAGCACGTTGTCAGACCCATACTCACCTGACTGATGTACACTTCATGACAAGACGTGTTCAGTAACGTGCTTTTCCAAGTACCAGTACCAGGACTGGAACAAACACACATACACACTCTGAACAAAGTACTACCAACGGCAACAAAACGAGAAAAAAACCGTGAATGTCTTAACAGCCAGTGGCTAGACCCTCGCAGTTACACGGTCTGCCCTCCCCGCTCTTTTACTCTCGGCGCGAAAAGGATGCAGCCCGAGCTGCAGCATGACTCTGCCCCCTCACTGGCGTCCCCCAGGGCCTGTATCCCGACTCTTGACATCCGCTTTTTAGACGGGGCCAGTGGCCTGGCCTACCGGACTCTGCCGCCCGCTGACCGGAGACGGGCCACCCCCCGACCTCACCGCCGACGGAACACCCGCCCTCCAGCCCCCCGCGTCCCCAGCCGATGAGCTCAGCCCCGGACCCCCCATGCCCGCTGAGGGCGGCAGAGGCAAGCCCCATCTCTGACGGTCAAAGCCCGGCCTTTTCCTCTCCCCGTCGGCGGGGCTAACGGCCGCAGCGCGCGGCGTGAGGTGTGGACCGGTTCGCGCCAACCGCCGCCGGCACGCGCTCACCGTCTCTTCGTGGCCGGGCCCATCGGGCTGCCCGCCGCCGCCGCCGCCGCAGGGCCCAGGGCTCGCCCGCCCCTCAGGGGTCTTCCGCTCGCTCGCGCCCTTGCTGCCGCGGCGGGCCGCCCGCCGGCCCCACAGGTACAGCGCGCCAGCTCCCAGCAGAATCGGCGCTCCCAGCACCAACGCCAGCTGCCAGCGAGACAGCCCCGCGCCGCCGCCGCCGCCCGCCGCCTCCACGGGCTTCGAGGCGGCCATGACGCGCTCTCACCGCCGCCCGCGAGAAGGGACGGGACAAGAGTGGAGGGAAAGGGTCACCGAACACCCGGGTCACGGCGGAAGGGCACGGGTCGTGCAAGCACTTCCGCCTGCCGCACGGCCAGGCTCGGCCTGGCAGCAGCCACCTGCCGGCGTGGTGGCGCCACCTGCAGGAGCGGCGGTGTAGCTGCAGGGTGTTTGGGCCAAAATTGTCCTCATTATAAATGTCTCTCTTTTTAATTTATTAATTGAATCTGTCATTAAAATAACTTAATATGCAATACTGAAATTTTATATATGTTGTATATACATATGCATTATATATATGTGTGTGTACATGTATACACTTAGCATCCTTACTTGCAGGCAGAGGAAGCTAGTATTTCTGTCTCCTGGAGTACTCAGCTGTGGATGAAGATGAGTCGTCTGATACTTTTTATACTCAGATAACTAATCGGCTCAAGCCTAGAAATTTCTTTCTAGGTGGGAGAGAAGTGGAAGAAATATGTGCAAAGACACATATTGCACTGAAGAAAAAAAGGACTAGTAAAAACAGTAGTAAGGTTGCAAAGCAAATACCTCAGGACCCCAACTAAGATTTGCCCTGCTGGACTTTGAGTCAACATATCTTGGTGCCTGGTAAACAGTTTGAGCTGCTTCTTCCTTAATTTATGGGTTATTACTATTTACATAAGCATATTTTGTTAAGCTGTGGGACAGCCTTTCTCCCACTTTTCCCTGTCACCCGTCTCAGCACAGCAGAAGCATTTCCTACTCCACACAAGGCTGCAGTTCTGTCTCACATGTCAGAAAAGAAGAAACTTGGACCATACAATAGAAAATACATATCAACAGGCTGATAGCTTGCTACTAGGACAGCCTAAATTCCATCCATGTGATGAGCTAAGAACTAGTGTAGACCTTCAGATGTACCTTGCCTGTACAGATTGGTAGCCTCAAGGACATAAGACAAATTTACGCTGTCAGAACATGGCCAGGAGTGCTCTTCTCTACCTTGAGAATCAGCCTACACAACCTTTTTATTGCTTCAGGTGTCTTTTTTGCTGTGCTGTTTTGCATGTATTCCTTTTGCTCCTGTCCATCTGGGCCTCTGCACAAAAGCAGCCGCTGCAGGTTTGGCTGTGTCTCCAAGCTCTGATACACAGCATCTGAAGATACGCAGTCTGAACACCCATGTACTTCAGGTCCATCTGCTAATCATGGTCTTATCTGCCCTGGACAAGGTAAAAACTTGCATATCCATGACTAACTGGTCCTTTCACACCTGTTACTCGGAATGAAGAGTCCTACATGAGTATTGTATAAATACAATAAAACCTCACACCTACACCCACATGAATGAAACTGGAGTTTTGTTGCTACATCTGTACTACTAAACATGCTGGGGACAAGGAGCAAGGTTTAGTGCTGAACCATTGATTCTCTGTAATGCTAAATTGCCAGCAAGCTTTTTGGCATACTTCTGGCCAAGGCCAACTAGCATCTCTACAGCAATGCCTAGGCAACAGAAGAACACCTAGACACAAACCAAGGACTGCTTCCAGTAAGAACTTAGATTTGGGTCTCTCCCTCCTGTGCAGTCTTCCAACACTATCCGAACAAGCTATATAGCCTCAAAGCCCTCCTCTTTTTCCTTCTGCCATATGCCAAGGCATGTAACACATATTCCATTTTCATACTATACAATCAACAGTTTCATTGGCCACAACAGAGGTTTTTTTGCTATACCGGACATTTTGAAATTAAAAAAAGGACACATAAACTACAACAAAGTGTTACAACCACAGCACAGTACATGCAGCCTCAAGGAGACCCGCAGCATAAGTGCCGTGTAGAGTAGATGTGACCAGTCTAGCCACTTGGTCCCAGGAAACAGTCCCCAGCCCTATTCTGTTTTGTGGTATAGTCAGGGTCTATATGGCTTATATCCAGGGCTGGTGAGGAGAAATCAGATGAATTTTTACTGTGTGCCTCAAAATGAGGCAGGGTCTCCCATAACTCTAGTATGGCAGTGAAAAGCAGATGATACAAGTTCATGTTGGCGGCTATAACCCAAAAATGATCATGCAGTTTCTTTAGGGGGGCTTTCTTCTACCTAGACAGACCACATTTCCTGAATATCAAAGAAAGAGCAGAGACAACAGAAGTCAAGAGAGAGGGTGGCATGGAAAGAATGGGCCATTTGTCCTTCCTCCCACAGGGCTAGTTAGTTGTGTCCATTTCTGGACATTGTCAATATATCGGTTCTGCTTCTCAAAATCACAAGCCTACTTTCGGTTCATGTACACACCTCCCAGGCATGTAACTGCAGATAATTCTCCATTGGTATTGACAGCACTCAACAGCAACACACAGAGAGCAGCCAACACTTTTCCCTTCCCACCAGCCCCCTGTGGCAGTGTCATATTGGACATCACTGTAATGGAAATGTTAAAAGAAACCTCGTTGAAAACAGATGAAAAAAGATTGACTTAATGTTTAAACAGTGCCAAGGGCTGCAGTGGGTTGGGCTTTTGGGGGATGGTGTGCAGAAAGACTGGTTGAAACTCCATCTCCATTTCTTCTTGTTGACAGAACAGTGTGAGGCTATTGGCTTGGTAGCAGCATTTGAGCTTGCTTTTCCCAGTCTGGTTGGGAGACCCCCCCCAAGTTTGGAACACCCGTACATGGAATATGAAGAGGATGATGATATTTCCTTTGCAAAATGGATGAGCAGCTTCTGGGGCCACAATTTGATTGATGATAATGAGAAAGAGGGTAGAGGCCAGAAGAAACATCAGACTCAACTCTTTAGTGAAAGAAGAGCCTCCCTTCCGGTAAGAGCTGAGAGCAGTTTTCTCTGTATGTGTGTGGCTTATGTATAAACGTAAGCATCCCCTGGAGTCTGGCTCTAGAGATGCATGAGAATGAGTATGATACACCTTGCCAACTAAGTTCAGTTCCTGCTGGCGGCAGTTAGTTGCATTTTGAACTTAGCTGCCTGTCAGGGTCAGGCCTCCAGCACCTTTGGAATACAAGAAAACTGGCAAACTCCAAGATAAGGGATGATAGAACCAGAAATGTAAGAAGGGTGTAACAACTACCTAACTATGTACCACAGTCTTGTTCTGTGTGCTCAGCATGGCACCGCAGAGGTAAAAGCATTTTGGCAACTGGCATACATAAACGTTGTCTTTAACGAGTCTCATGTATAAAACTGTATAACCCCATATGTGTTCTTAAATCTTGGACCTAATTCTGCAACTACGCTGCCCCCAGGAAGTTGTATGCTTTACTCCCTGGGATTTAGCTGTTTGCAGGTGTAATTTAAACCAAAGAATGTGATCCCTCCTGTTTTTAAACATCTGACTCAGAAAATAAGGATACAACACATAAGAAAGCTTATTATACTATGAAGTACAATTCTAAGGTAGGAGCACATTCTTTAGTCTTAAACAAACAAAATATCTGGGAAAGGGGCAGAGTTCATATGCACAAGCAGGTTTTTAAGGCAACTCACAACTATCTAACTGGTTACCAAAATGAAGTTAAACTAAAACCAACTGTTCACAAGCTGCTCTTTATTGAAGACTGTTGCTTTTATTTCAGCTCTAAAAAAATGTTTAGATTGTCCAAACCTCTCTCTTTTTTTTTTCCAACTACATCTGTTGGCTTATCAAAGATACTATGTTTCATTTCAAACAATTTTTCACTTATATTCTTAAATTGTTATGGCTGCAACAAAGCAAATGCTATCATACTGGGGAAAAACAGCTAAACTTTTCCAAACTTCTTTTTCTCCCATTCTGTATTTTCATCTTGCAAGTTCTCCTCTACTGGATCTGCCATGTTCTAAGCTGTGGGAATTTTGATTTTCAAAAAATCTGTCTAAGAGAAACTAAACAGACCAAAGCCACCTTCCCACTTTTTGAATTCATAGACAGTCTGGAGAGGTAATCTTCACTCATTAGTTTTGGACTGATCATCCACATTTGTTATTTACAATTATATTTCACCTATGTCACAAACTGCGACACAGAATCTGAGCTATAGCTTTGCTGATAGGTTCCATCAAAATGCCTGAAAACAGGTTTATTAGTGTTTCTTTTTTAATTAATTTTACTGTATTTTAAATTTATCCTTCAGAGACTGACACATACGTGATTTCTTTAGTCCCCAGTACAGACTGAAGTGTAAGAATGTACTTTAAATCACTTTCCATTTGGCAAACTGCTGAACACATCTTTGTATATATTTGTGTGTGTATTTGCATGTGTACAAATATATTTCATTTGAAGCATGTTCTTTTCTTCAGTTTGTTCAAAAGCTATTTATATACTGATACGGAGCCCCTTGTTTCAATACTTGGTTAATAGCTATTCAAATACTTTGTTATAGCTGCATCCCTGAATCCATACCTAGAAATTGGATTAAGTTGGCTGACAGAAAAATTGTGAATTTTGACATTACTGTTCAATGAGCTAAAGTTATCCTGTACACTTAATTATGTCTTACCTTTACATTAATGCCCCACAAAAATTTGTCTTGTTCCAGTAGTATTATGCATGAGATATAAATTTCAACTGCTTAATTTCTCAGTGCCAGCAACTGACTGGAGGAATGAGAAGGGAAACATTCTTTAAGGATTTTATGATTTAAGGATAAAGTTTGTGACAAACTTTTTAAATTGGAAATCTCTGACTAGTTGGTAGTAAAGAGCACTAAAACATGTTGTCTTAAATCAAATCTAGAACTTAGACAATTAGGCACTAGTAATTCCTTAGAAATATCTTCAAGAAAGAGCATCTCCTTGTTGAGAGCAAAAACTTGCTATTGCACCTGGATGTGTATTTTTTCACACAGCTATTACAAATAAACTACTGTAAGATTCGAAACACAGTAGTGTTAATTAAATATTATCTGCATTTTATCAGAACAGCGTTATTAATCATGAGGAATAATAACTGAGGTTAAAATGCATCTCTTCTGTAAGTTAGTATATCAGCAGCAGATCACATTATACCCTTTCTGTCTCAACATCGTAAATGATAAGTGCTGTCTCGATGAAAATCAAGTCAGCAGATTCTGACTGACACAGCTGTTGGCAGAAGTTCCTTGTGCAGATACAATGGTACTGCCAAAGCAACACTGCCAGCACACTTTGACTCCTATCTAGGGCTGGTTTATGGTGCATCAGCAACAGTGCAGTGCTGCCCACATGAACTGCATCTGCACCAGGAGTGTTTTGGTATTACATAGCAAAATGCTAGCAGTATAGCATAAAAGGTGGTTTTGCATAATGCTGGAAATCACTTTCAGCTCCAGACTGGTATATTGGTCTTTATAGCTTTTCCTGTGCTGTAGAAAGACATTAGAGCCACTGCTCTCACGTCTAACACAATGTTAAACTCCTGTGGCATCTTATTATGATAGACCTGCCCATAATGTGGATAAAGCTTTGTAGAGTAACTCCCAAATTAACATACTTTTAATTATTTTTGCCCAATATCCCAGTATAACTCACAAAAATTACTAAGATGAGCTTTGGAAAATGCTTTTGCTGTTCTCATTCTCATTCTACAGAGGGAAACACAAAATTATATTTATCCTTCACTGGGTCACTGGCAAGACAGGCTGAAACATTCAACTCCACTCTCCTGAAAAGCGTCAGAGTTGTATATGTTGCTGTGGGCCAACACTGAATGAGAAAACTGCCTGGGGAAAACTAACTCATGTGTTTCCATCTCCTTTAGTTAGCTTGTTCCCCTGGCAAACTTTAGATACCGTGCATGCAGCATTAACTGTAATACCCTTTTTGAAGTCTCCAGCCATGACTTTGCTTGACACATTTTAGTTATCCTCCACCATTTTGGTTCAGGACAGTTTCTTAAATCCCAGACAATTTGTTGTGTGGAAAAGGTAGGAGGCAAAGGAGAGCTGATAAGAGCTTTACAGACGTATAAATGTATTCACCTTCAAGTAGACATTGCTGCTCACAGCAGAAAATCTAATAAGAAACAGCTGAAAGAGGGAACAGAACAACTGACTGTTGTTGAAGTTTGATTTAAACATATGTTTTAAACTGAAGTCAGACAGAACATTTACCACCATATTGTAACTACAGATAAGCTGGAGCCTAGGCCAAAACGTTTTTTAGGAACGTATGTTTGGCTATAAGCTTCTTGGAAGGAAAGGAAGCTGTGGGACAGCATCTGAATGTCAGATATTCCGAAATATCCCTAAAGTACTGGGGTCACTGTGTAAACTTCAGCTAACAATGAACACTGGTGCAGACACAGTGAAGATTAATTTTCTTTACTGACAGCTGTGCAAGTCCTCAAATCAAGACCAAAAGATGGAAGCAATTATCTTGCCTCCAAAAGAAACTGGGAAAGAGAATAGGAAATTATATTTCATCAATTTAATGAAGTATTTTGTTTATATACTTTTTGTGTGGTTTAGATGGGCACTAGATTAGCAAAAGATTAGCTGTTGTGTAAGTAGATATACCAAGCATGACTGGCCTTTACATAAAGGCTCAAACAGAAAAAGGGGGTATTAAAGGGAGTGAGAAACAACCCCTGAGAATACAACTGGTATTTCTGGCTTTCCCAGTTGACATTGTTTAACCCCATCTAGCAACTAGGCACCACACAGCCTGGGTGGGATGGGGGAAAGAGCTGGAAGGGTAAAAATGAGAAAACTTGTGGGTTGAGATAAAGACAGTTTAAAAGATAAAGCAAAAGCCGCATGCACATGCAAAACAAAACAGGAATCCATTCACCATTTCCCATGGCAGGCTGGTGTTCAGACATGGGAAGGAATAGCAGGAAGGTTCAGCTCCAGGAAAGCAGGGCTCCATCACAGGTAATGGTGACTTGGGAAGACAAGCACCATCACTCTCAAGGTCCCTCCCATTCTTCTTCTTCGCACAGCTTTACATGCTCAGCATGACACCATATGGTCTGGAATATCCCTGTGGTCATTTGGGGTCATCTGTCCTGGCTGTGTCCCCTCACAATTTCTTGTGCACCACCAGTTACTCGTTGGTGGGGTGAGAGGCAGAAAAGGCCTTCACTCTATGCAAGCACTGCTCAGCAGTAACTAAAACATCACTGTGTGATCAACACTGTTTCCAGCACAAATCCAAAACATATCCCCATACTAGTTAGTATGAAGAAAATTAACTCTATCGCTGCCAAAACTAGCACACCACCACTGGCAAAAATTACCGATTTTGATATAAAGGAGCATTCACCATTCTTCCTTCACATGCCTTTTCCCTTGTTTCACCTCCTCCCCACTTCTCCAGTTTATGAACTAGTCAAGGTCTGATCCTAGGTGCCAGAGACCAAGGAGATTTGCTGAAGAGGCACCAGGTATAGCCACAGGGCAGCTGCTAAGGCAAGGACATGAGCAGGTACTGGGGTTTGGAGACTTGGCAAGGGTGGACAGCAGCAGTGTGTGGACACCAGAATGTGCAGATACAGAGCTAATCTCTGTTGCCAGCAGCTGCTGAGACGGGAAGCACAGATTAAAGCAGTCTTTAGCAGCTCCTATTTACAATGTTACTAGGCAATCAATTTGGCACCAAACACACGTATTAAAAGCATGTATTAAATCTAAGGAACAGGAAGAAACCCAGCCGGATTTTATGTAAAGTCAGTGCCAGACCTGCTTCACCACTGAGTTTCATTTTATGACTCAGTTCTACACACTCTCAGTTTTCAGGAAGACTACTGTACTGTGCTAGTTATAAGCCATGCAATGCTCATGCTTGAGCAGCTGTATTAAGGCTCTAGTCCTCTGTAGGGCTGTGTCTGTAAGATAGCAACATGCTGACATGCACAAGCATGCTGTCCTCCTAGCTATGGTGGTATGTATCAGGCAAAGGCACTGTGAGAGGAAGTACAACCACAGTAATGTGACTCCATAGATCTGTATGTGTAGCTTTACACTTAGACCACTAAGGCAGACCAGAGGAAGACCTGTGTCTTTTCTGGACCACTGCTGCCACGTCAGTATGTGAACTGCAGTCATTTTGTTAAGAACTACAAGTCTATCTGTGAAGGGAAATTAAAAAGCAATGTCTTAGTAAAATAAAACATTTACAAATATTGCAAAAACAGAATTGACAGAATACCATCCCCCATTTCAGTTGCCCTCCTGGGTTTGTTTTTTTTTCTTTCCTCAAACAGTCTAGGAACAAATAGCAGTGATTTTTAGGGAGAAACAATTTTTATTTCCAGGAAACAGTATTTGTTGATGGCACTAAAATGACACAGAAGACATTTAGCTTGTTGAACTTGACATGGCATGTGTCCTACTGCCCCTCAAGCACAATGTGATTGCTTTGATGCTTTTTAAAATAACAATACAATATGACCTTACTGAAATTACAGCTGTATTGATTGGCTTGAAACCAAAGTAAAAATAGTATGGCAGAAATCATTACCAGTACTCTTGGAGGCAGTCCATAATACTAGTTACTGAAGTAAGCTTATGTCTGGAAAAGAAATTGAACCTGTACTGTATGATCTGAAAACCCTTTGGTATTTGGTACTTCTGTCAGCTGTGAGATTTACTATTTTTAGCACCTCTCATCAAGCCTGTCTAATGTGATGTAGTCACAAGCATATGGATGCACAGCCTTACTATCCAAAGAAAGGCTGCATAGGTCCCTGTTATGCTGGTAAATTTATAATAGCAACTGGACCAGAGTAAATAGAAATGTACACAGGAGATGTTTCAGGTCCCTTGTAGTCCAAGGTTTGTAGACTCATGTGGCCACTATATCAAGTCAGTTTAGTTTTACACTGTTGTTTGTTAAAAAATAAACAAAACAAAAAACCACCCAACCCCAAACAAGCTCCCCCCAATAATCTACTGTGAGTGTAGGGTTTTCTCCTGGGTTTTCTTAGGAAGCATTTTGGGATCTATGGGACAGACCTTTAGTTGTTATAAACAATCACACGTCCTTTGAAGCCAGCAGAGCTTCTCATGGTTACTCAGTAGCTGGCAGCTTAGCACCAGGCTTACACAAAACATATATGCCTTCAAACATGTATGCAGCAGCTGGTTGCCTGGAGTGCCCTAACCTGACACCTGTGGGAGCCTCATTTTTGATACCTCCCACCTCTCTCCCACAGTTTTCACTACCTGTATCTTATCAGTGGTCAACTACTCACCAAAAAAAAGCATCAACAGCTGGCAGGGTTTGGGGCATGCCTGGCTCTATGTGGTGGCCTTCTCACTCACTTCTTCTACAGGTCTATTTCTAAACTTCCCAATACATGCCTCCACAGGACATGGCAGCTCCGTATCAGTTTAATTTCCTTTACAGACATTCAATTAAGCACAGCTGATGCAGATCAATAGTTTTTATCTGCATGTCAGGCCAAAGAAAATTGAACCAGATGGAAACTAAAGAACTGCCTACGCCTTCCCAACTTTAGCCCTACAAGTGTAATTACAGGAAGTCTCTTTTCTACTATTTCTGTGGTGGCGATGCATCCCTCAGTGCCCTGAAGGTGCTCCCTCACCAGTTCAGGACAAATGTGCCCAAGAAACCATCAGAATATTCAGACCTGGACAATCTTGTCTGCCTATAGGCCATGCTGAAAATTTGATTTGACACAACTGGGCTAGAAATGGTCACTTTCACACTCAAACGAATTCAAGCATTTGATAAGACCTGGAGCACCTGTGAGTCAGACCCTGAATCAGGCTAATTTGGCAACAAAAGACTGGATCTTTGGTTTCTGAGAGTCCTGCCTAGAACCTGCTGCCAGATGCAAGACCTGAGTTTCTGAGATCATGAAGGGTCCCAGGTTCTTTCAGTGTCAGTGGGCACTAGACAGAACTCAGCACATTTTACATTTGAAGCATTTATTTGGGTGCCAAAACTTAGATACTCAAAAACAGGAATAAAAGCAAACTCTGCTGCTGCCTCTGGAAAACAAGATCTTGGCAGTGGGGTTCTTTTTGAAAGGAAAGATACAGAAGTCTAGGCAAGGTCCTTCATTCTGCATCATTGTTTGAAGAGTGCTAGGTGGCAAAAAGAATCTGCCTTGTGTCCTCTCTTTTAATATTCAATAATCAACACAGACCTCTTGTTTTTCAGGCCAGGCTTTCCTCCCTCCACACAACACGACTTCATGCTTCTACCAAAGGCTCGTCTTCAGGCCATCTCAAGGGTTCTCAAGAGGACCAGGACGTCAAATGCCACTGCCACAGGAAGGCAAGCAGAACACCTTCAGGAGACAGCTCATGCCCAGAGACAAGACCAAACTCCATCCAGGAATTTGTGGAGTCCTTTGAAAAACAATTGCATCTCAAAAGCAAACGCTCAGTTTCTTTGGTAGGTAACAACCAACTTAAGATCGCTTCAGAACTAAAAAAACCAACCAAGTAACAAGTGGGCCAGCTTTATCCCTGGTGTAATTCCTATGGCTTTCTTGGAAGAAGAGCAGTGATAAGCTTGAATTAGAATTTCTCAAATTACAGTACAGGAAAGACTTTTAAAGTGGTAGTATCATTTGCATGAGAATTCCTGATGTAGTGTTATCATCTGAACTTACTAAAAAAATTTTATCTTCAAAAAGAGACCCCACATTGGCTGTGGCAATATTTTCAGGGGTTTCTACAGCTGTGCCCCTAAAATGTGACAATGTAAACCCAGGTTTTCTTCACTTTTGCCAAAGACCCAGCTCCCTTTCTCACTGCTGCCTACCTGGTTTAACCAAATACAGTGTTATCTGTAAGTGATGTTTGAAAGGCTTCTCTTTTATCCTTTGGGACTCCATCTATTTGCTTTCATTGGTTTCACCACACAGCTGCAGGAGCAGCCATTGCTATAAGTAGCTGAACATATATATATATGAGCACACATATGAACATGTAAGAGCATGCAGCCATCCAGGGATTCTCCCCACATTTCATCCTTCTCTCCATCATTCTGTCCTGAGAAAAGCATGTTCTGTGTGATTTGTGTTGATGAAGTAGCCAATAAGAGCCTTTTTTCTATGACACCTTAACACATTTTTGGTACTATGATATATAATATCTAGTGTATCATAAAATGGAATGAAGAGTATTAACCCTAGGTCACTTTCATGTTTCAGAAGAACACTATCAAATTCAGTCACCCTATTGAAAAAGCTATACTTGAATAACTCTTGACATAAGCATCAAGTAACAATAAAAGGAAATATTATTTTTTTTCCAGTTTGTTGATGCTGACAGCTTGCATAAGAGAGTAATTTTCAGCTCTCTTCACAGATCTTCTGTTTAGCAATAAGAGAGAATAAAAACCTCTCTTCAATAAGCAGCATCATTTCATGATCAATCCCACAATTACAGTCTTTGCATGACCAGTCCTCTAAGAATATGCAGAATTATGGTGATGACAACTTTGTTATGTCATTGTTAAGATTTGAAGTTCATTTGCTAATCTTATTTTCCCCTTTAGGAACTACTCAGAATTTATTTCATTTGGAACTTCACATTGCTTCATATGCCAACCCTCACCAGTGGGTTGCTTGGCTTATAATTTATCATTTATTAAAAGTGCCTGTGGCTAGAAAGTCTGTGAGTGTGTAATAATTGTACAATAGATACAGTGAGTGTAAATACATCTTCAGTTCAAGTTCAAAATATGGATTCTGGTACCCTTCTGTAATCTGCAGTGAGGTGTGCTGAGCTGTATTTTAATTTACCTTTCAAGTAGACCAAATTGTTGTCATTCCCCAGGTCATCATTGACATCTGGAAGATGTGAAGGACTTAAGAATCTTGAAGAACTGAGCAATAGATGTTAAGAGATCTGGAAGGAAATTTGGGAGTGGTTTTAAGCTTTTATCTCCAAAGGGAGCATTTTTTTGCTTTCAGGGATCTGTAGGTGCAATTCATTCACCATGACCGCACAGGCAAGGGAAAAGTTGGGGAAAGGTAATGCCATTTTATCTCCTTCCCTCCAGATTGCTTTTTTGTTACAAACCTGGCTTGGAGGACACTTCATGACCTTCAGCACTTGTTTTCAATGAGATCTTTGCAGCTAGCACTCAACAGCCTTCAGGCACATAAAGATGGATCATGTGAAAGAACAGAAACAATGGTTCTGGGCTGAAATCTCAAAGCTCTTCCCTTTTTCCTTCCTGTCTGCTCTCCTCTTCAAGTCCTCTGCTCAGGTGATCCTCCTACCAAATGCAGAGCATAATCAAAAGCATGTTGCCTCTTGCTGAGTTTAGGGGTGACTTGCTGGGACCTTGAATTTGAACCCATCATGTTAAAGATGATCTTGCTGAGGTGGGTGACAGGAATATTTTATTATACATTAGTGGTGAAATAAAATCATGATTTTTATATTGTTCATGTTGAAATTGCTTGTAATTCCCTGCTATTTTTCCCCTGTCTTTTAGCAACCTGAAGGTGTGAAAGAGAGAAGAGAAAGAGAAAGATTGCATTTGAAAAAAATCAAGTCTCATAAGAGAATGGGAGAGAAATCAGAGCAAAGGAGAGAGCAGGAAGAAGATAAAGGTTCAGAAGCCGGACCTGCAAAACACAACAAAAAATTTCCACCACAAGCAACCACTGAGAAAGGATACTTATGCATGGGGAGCTAGAATGTGTTAACATAATGAATTTTAACAATCTCCCTGAAGAGCAGAGGGAGCATTCTTGTTTTACTTTGACTAGAAGCAGCCTGTTAGGTAGAATAAACCCTAACCTGTAAAATAAAAGTAAAATTCAACTGCATCATTGACACCATGTTAATACCTTCCTGTCTTTTGCCATTAGAAATGTGAACCTTGTCATAGGAGGAGTGTAGCAAGATCCAAGTTAGCAATTAACCACTGTAAGAGGGTTTCAGGCAAATTTAATATTGTGTCAGGACAGTGGTGTATATTTAGTCCTCATTTAAGAGGAGACTGTGTATGTACTACAAGCCATGTGAAGTCATCCAAAGCCTTGTTTCTGTTTTAACTGAAAACACTCTTATTGCTAGGTTTGGAAAGGAAAAATTATGCATAAATGGCTACCTGCTTCCTGCCCCTAACATTAACTTAGGTTTGTCTTGGAAACAGGTATCTTTTTCCTTTGACAATCTCTTGACTCCAATTTTATGGTAATAAAAGAGAAGCCTACATGTTCTCTTCTATATCTCACTTCTCTCTGCTTACCCTATCACTGTGCAATATGACTCTTATTTCTCTTGTATCCCCTAAGCCCTCTCCCATGTCCTCAGTCCCATTTCCCTAGTTACACAACTAGTTCTTTCTCTCAGCTTTTAATCTCATCATCCTGCTTTTGTGGCCTTTCCCCTCCTCATTTACTACTTCATACTCCTGCCTTGTATCTACCAACCTCTTTTGCTACATATTTGTTTTGCTTCATCAGAATTTGATCTTTGCTGAAAGTTCTCCAGTAAAAACAGAGATGTTCTGCCTATCATACTGTTGTATAATCTCTTCAAGGGGTTTTCACACATTCATAGTAAGTATTGCAACCCTTTTCCCTTTTTCTCTTTTCTAGAGCTAGGGCCAAACCAAGGGAATAAGAACTTGCTCTGGTAAGCAGGACTTAGGATAATTGTTTCCTCTGGCTGAAGATCCTCTGAACTCTGGTGTAAATCTCACCAACTATAAGTTAGATTTCCTCATTCAGGGGACATCCACCTCCACATGCTCATAAATGCATACACATCCCCACAACCTCCCCATGCCCCTTTTCAACATGTAAGTCTTCCCTGCAGAGAAGAATCCTGCCCTCTTTGGGAATAATTTCCCCAGGCCTAGGTCAGAGAAAGCCTGCTTCGGATAATACAGTTAGAGTTAAGACTAATGAGGTCATGAGCAAAAGTAGAAGTTTGCTGGGTGTTCTTCCTGTGATTTTCTATAATTAATGAAGATCTTACTATTTTACTTTAGAGTCTTAATTTTGAATGTTCAACCTTTTAAAAGCTTAGGGCATCCTTAAAACTTTGTAATGCTTATCTCTATTAAAGGTTTGTTTTTCTTTTTAAGTAGGTCTTTGGGGAATATATAAGAAAGCAAATTGAATTGCTGATGCTTGAAAATTGCTCCTAATTGGTGACTTATATTATAAACTAATAAATGATGCTATAAACTGAAAAATGGTGTTCCTATGCATAGTTCCTGTCCTCCCCAATCCAGATTGAATTTTCATGAAGCTCTTCTGTCAGCCAAAACTTCTATGTGGATGGTTTTCCTTTTGTAGCCCTAATTTGAAAACTGCATTGCAATAGACCTGGGTAGAAAAGAACATGGCCAGCTGTACTTGACTTCCTCAGATGAGCATCTCACATACACCCCTTTATGTAGCAACCTGCCCTTACATCTCATGAGAGCTAAATGCCATGTCTGCCCCAGCTTTTTATGGATTTCAGAGCATCAGCTTCTCCCTCCTTCTGTTTTCCAGCCAGATTAACTCAACAAGCCCAGCTGTATCCCAGCAGAATTTCAAAAAGATTGTATTCATGAGACTAGCATGCTGGTTGTGCACCACACCTGATGAAAAAAAAAACACCAAAAAGAGCTAAAATAGAAACCCCACGTGTGCCTGGCTCTGACTTGCTTTTTACCACCTGCATGGAAGCACAGGCAACCTTATTGCCATAAAGGCAGCCTAGTAGGCCTGCCTCCAAACAGCTCCTGTGTTTATCACTGAACCCCATATCTCAAATGGGAGAGTCTGTAAGAGTTTATAACCCTGTCAGACTCTGGGAAAAAAAAAAAGAAGCTTTCAAATATTGTCCTCAACTGTCCTTAAATTGCTAAAAAATGTTTACTCAAAAGCATTTAAAAGTGTTTTCTCTTGCTTCACACCATGTCTCATTGGACCAGCAGTCCTTTTCAGTTTAGCCCCCATGTAGTCTGACACAATAGCATTACTTAAACTGAAATTTGCATGGTGGAATGAAATCTTTCTCTGCAGAAGTTGACAATTATTCCATAATGAATCAGGCATTTGGGAAGAAAGTTAATCATCCAAAGAGGAATGTGATTGAATGGCATGGCTGATATTTCTATTTATTTCTACCAAAAAGTGGAACTGGAATTTGCAAGTAGTCAGAAAGACTCCAGAGGGTTTTCATTTTCACAGTAAGTCACAAGTTTGGTTGTGACCTTTTGTTTTCATGTCAAGACTGACATGAAAAATAGCCATTGCTCTGATTCCCACCCCCAGTTCTCAGAGCAGCTGGGCTGGCTGTGGCTGTTTTCTGCACACATGCCCATTCCTCTGCATATGTTTGCTCTTTCTGCTCTTTCCAAGAATGGGATGGCTGAAAGTTGGATCAGGGTCCAAACCTTGGAGACAAAGGAGGTCACTTAGTGGGAAGCAAAGACAAAGGGACCAAAAAATACCTTTTCCAAAATGCTCATTAAGAGGTAATTTTAAAAACCTGGAACAGTTTTACAAGAGTGGGGAGCCAGCAGGTAGAAGTAAGCTGACACCCCCACTGCAGGCCGGCTGTTGAAAGCTGATGTGACTCAGAAGCCTGTGAAGGACATTTTAAACTTGCTGTGTCTCATGGGTGATGTGCTTTGGTAAAATGCTCCCCTCTGTGAATCCTTTCCAGGGCATTAGGCTAACTAGGAAGTGCTCCTGTGGGAAGCATTTCAAGCGCATGATCCAGTTATACATCAGTGTTTCCTGAGAGGGCTAAGAAGAGAATGTCAAGTGTGGTCACCTCATCTTTTAGGTGGAATTTCCAAAGCAAGATATTTATGCTTGCATACTTCTGAGGTATTATTTAATTACAGCATGGTTTTGAAGGCAGATTAAGTTTTGGATACTTTTTAACATATCACATACTAATATATAAAATGACCAACCCTGCAAAGGCAAAATGAAGCAATACCTATATTTATGTGCATACCCACAACAATTCTTTCTAGGAAAAAAAGAGAAATATTTCAATGCATAAATAAACCAAAACAACCATGATGTATAGCTGAACAAGGGTACAATACCCATTAAAAAAAACCCTAATATTACATATGAAAAAATGAAAATGTTAATGTGTACTTTTTTGTTCTTTAGCACAAAAGAAGGTATTTGGACAAGCACAGCTCTGGAGCTCTGGCTTTGAATGAGTAGGATAAAAATCACACAGACGTATAATCAAACCAGATAGCCAAAGTTATTCACAATGAAATTAAACGTAATCACAGGACCTTGAGTTTATACAGGCATCTACCAAAACTGTTGAAAACAAGTCTTGAAATACATCCAGAAAGATATCACAGCCAAAATCTAGCCATTCACTGACAGAAATGAATAGTGAAATCCAACAAACTCCATAGATAATGCCCTGCCTGTGCTTGTTCTGCCAGAGCTTTGCACAACTGTGTATGAACAATTGTTAAAATACACCCACTCATCATAGAAAACATTTCTTGTAGGGTGTCGGATTTTCATTTACTCTGTTGGTTTAGATTGGATTGACATATGATATTCCTCCTATTAGGAGGATCCCTCTGAATTCTAGCCCAGTCTTTCCTGTACTTTGGAAAAGAATAACTTCTCTCATCTGTGTCTTTTCTCTGAAGCCAGATAGAAAAGTAAGGGAAAGAAGTGATACAAGGAGTATCAAAGACTAATATTCTGTCATATTTGATTCATTCTTGTCCTTCTTATGTTTGTCAAAATGCTTCAGTTAATGTAATTTCTAAACTAATTGATTGTTTTGCTGTACTGAGAAGGCTCACCAAAATCTGTGACAGTTATATATGATTTTTCATTAAAAAGCCAATAGAGTCCTTACAGAGAGTCCTCAGCCTAGTGAATTAGTCCTATTTTGATACTGAAGTATCAAAAAGGAGCCTTTTTCTGCTACAAAGCTTGAGCAGAAGGATTCAGAGACACCGTTCCCCTGGGCTTCCCTGCAACCATATCCTGTCATATCAGGCGGACAGTAAGATTTTTTTTCACCCTTTGGGAAGCAACCCTTCCTGGATCTTTATGCAATGGATCTCAGTTGATGTTCTAGTCTTCCTGTATGCACAAAACAAATTTTGAATGTTTTTCATAAGCATTTTAAATCCAGTGTGTCTATTCCCTGAGGAATTTTGGCTGTCATAAAGCAACTAGAGTGTTTTTAGGTTAGCCTTCCCACAGCTAGCACAAAGTTACGCCTGAGAAAGAGGAATGGTTAGGGCATTCCTTTGTGCTGATGGTCCCAGAAGCAATAAAAGGTCCAGGGTGAACAAAGTAACTTTGTGCTGCTCTCACCTTTGCAGAATTTTGTCAATCACAGGTTAGACCAGAATTTATAATAAAAAAAAATAAAAAATTCACAAACTCCTTTGCCGTTGTACCAAGTTCACTCAGAGCTGGAGGCTACTCCAGACAACAGATTTTCCATACCTTTAACAACCTTTGCATGGAACAAATGTAGACCCACAGCAGCATAATCCAGGTCACTATTATATGATCAACATACATCAACCATAATGTTCATCACACATTCATGGTATCAAGATGATCATCATGGAATCAGTACGATCTGATTACCTACTGAAGAGCAATTCTGAGTTGATATTGTTTAAGACTGATAAAAATTTCCTTTCACTTGAAGGAGCAAGATTTGTATTTGTGTTATTTGTCATGATGACTTGGAGACTGGCAGAAGCACAGAACCTTACTGCATGCACAGCCTTCACAGAGATATATCATGAGAAATTCCTAGGGCCTTATTTTCTGTTACTTTTAATGCAGAGGGTAGAGGAAGGGGATCATATACCAAATTATTCAGACCTCGACTAAACCTTGAATGCTGGTGACTGAAAGAGATATGTCTGTATATTGAAACTGCTGCAGCAATCTTATGCTACCAGATGCTACAAAGAAGCTGGGAGAACCCTCAGCATCAGTATTGCTTTTAGCAAAGTTTTATACTGATGACCAAAGGTAGAAGATGATGGGCCGCATTGGAGCTGTTGCATCATTCTTTAAATAAATGTATTAGTGGAAAAGCGGAACACCAGTGTTCTGAGGGATCTGCAAACAGCTGGGTGTTTTGATATGTGCAGTTCAGAGTTGGCACTGCAGTGAAGGGGTAAACAGTTCTCCTAATTCACAGTGTGCACTCGCAGCCCAGAAAGCCAACTGTATCCTGGGCTGCATCAAAAGGAGCATGACCAGCAGGTCGAAGGAGGTGATCCTGCCCCTCTACTCTGCTCTTGTGAGACCTCACCTGGAGTATTGTGTGCAGTTCTGGTGTCCTCAACATAAAAAGGACATGGAACTGTTGGAACAAGTCCAGAGGAGGGCCATGAGGATGATGAGGGGACTGGAGCACCTCCCATATGAAGACAGACTGAGAAAGTTGTGTCTGTTCAGCCTGGAGAAGAGAAGGCTGCGTGGAGACCTCATAGCAGCCTTTGAGTATCTGAAGGGGGCCTGTAGGGATGCTGGGGAGGGACTCTTCATTCGGGACTGTAGTGACAGGGCAAGGGGTAATGGGTTAAAACTTAAATGGGGAAGTTAAGATTGGTTATAAGGAGGAAGTTCTTTACTGCAAAGGTGTTGAGGCACTGGAATGGGTTGCCCAGGGAAGCTGTGAATGCTTCATCCCTGGCAGTGTTCAAGGCCAGGCTGGGCAGAGCCTTGGGTGAGATGGTTTAGTGTGAGGTGTCCCTGCCTATGGCAGGGGGGGTGGAACTAGATGATCTTAAGGTCCTTTCCAACCCCAACTATTCTATGATTCTATGATTCTATAATCAATATTTAATAGTTTAGTCTGTTCAGCTCACTCCTCTCCATAAATTATGTGATCTAGTTAGTGCCTATATTGATAACCTCAGGAAAGAGACTGAGGACTAAGTACTCCTCTCTTTGAAGCCTGTTTCTGTAGGTGGCATCTGAGACATATTGGTGGAGTGGAGCTGAGTGAGAAAAGTAGGTATAACTGCTATGCTGTCTGTACTTTCAAGCACAGAACCTTATCTCAAGACTTTCTGGGTTGGTATCAAATAAGTATAGAAAGCACTGCATACCACTGGATACCACATTCTTCTGGAAGAAAATAATCTTGTGTCTGGTCTGGATCCTGCTGAAGTTGTTCTGATGATAGCAGGACTTAATCTAATAAGTGTATCCTCATTTCCTTAATGTTGTTGATTCAATAAATGTTTTGGACTAGGGATCTTAATTTTTAAGGGAATATATCAGCTAGAGCTCTCAAAATTCCTGGGAAATAACAGGAATTCCTGTATTAAAATCCCGTTTTCTAGTACTCTTTTCCATTTATATTTAGCAGTGTATTCAAAATTGGCTGCTAAAGTAATAGACCCGTCCAACTGTTGTATCCAGGTGCTTCTGTAAAGTCAGTGGCAGACTTGTCTGTGATGAAGAAGTCAAGAAGAGAGGGTCCTTTAGGACTGTGGAAAGGGAATATTCAAGGTTTGATTCCAGTTACAGAAGAAGAAAGAAAACAAAACTTTACTCAGTATGCACTGTAATGCATTATGAGGTTACTGCAAGTGTAGCTTCTTATACAGTTCAGAGACCAACTTAGAAGATAAAAACTAACTCTTAACTCCTTCTGCCTATGTGTTTCATAGAAACATGCCAGTGTTTAGGCAATACAATTCTATGGACAGTGCAAATCAAAAATACGAATTTGCTACAAAATACACTGTTAGCAAGTTATTTCACTTATTGTCATTAGTAGATGACATTTATAGCCATTATCCAGCAGAGGGAGACTGTCAATATCGAGTGAGTGCAAACACGTTTGACATCAAAACTAGTTACAGTGCCAGTAGGAAACAACAAAACAAAACAAAACAAAAAACCAACCACCAAATCCCAAAACCCCCAAACAAACAAAAAACACCAACAAAACCAAAACACGTAATCAAGATACCAAAATTGCAGGACTGCGTGGTCAGATTTTGCCCTGTGTTATTTATATGCAACGTTTAATTATATGAAGGAAATCAACATAAGCTGATGAGATACCCATGGCAGAGTTTAGTCTGGTATTAGGGTCTGCAGTATTTATCCCACGGTCAGCAGAAGACCTTGATCTAGCTCTGAAGATCATATACTGCTGAATTACTAGTTGGCAGCTCCTCACTGCAGCTGTTTCCCAAACTGTCTTCTTTATCTGCCCTCCATTTCCAGGATGCAGCCCACACTCCCCTGCTTTAACCGGTTGGAGACCTGCTGGTGTATTCCTCGGTGCCTCCACCCATGTGCATACTGAATGCTCAGGCTGGAGGGGAGAGATGAGCAGCAACCCCGTGGCTGCTGTTTTCCTGAGGGTCAAAGGGTGCCCAATATCAGAAACAGCTCACTCAGCTCCTGTCCAGGGAGCTGCTCCCCTTGTACAGCCAGCCAAGTTTCTCTTCCCCTCTGTGGCAGCCCTCGGGTTCAGCAGCTTCTACGCTGCAGAAGTTACCCCATTTCTGCTACCACAGAAACCAAGGTGGTATTGTTTGTCCATGCTTCTCTGAAACCTTCCTCAGATACTTGCCTATAGCTGGTGAGCTGCTCCTGTAGGCCAAAATGTCCCTATCATCACTATAGTATCTGCTGCTCCAAGTACTCGGTCTTGTTTTCCATATTTTCAATATTAAATACAAAAAAGCCTTGAGGAGCCCTCCCCTAATCCTTACTATAGGAGAAATAATGTATTTCTTGCCCCGGGTATATTCTGACAGAATAATTACATGTGAAGCCAGAAGTTTCTTCGTGAGAAAAAGCGATAGCATTTTTTCCGTATAAGCAGCATATGCTATTCCATAAATGTATATATAGAAACAATAAATGTACATACAGAAACCATAAAAGTACATATAGAAACCTTTGCTTTTAGCAACAATTTAAAAAAAAAAAAAAACAGCATTTTCCTTCCAGATTGTGTAAGTTACATTTAGCAGGTCTATGCAGGCTTCCATGAATAGTTTTCTGACTTCTTTACTTGTCAGGTACACAGTTTGACTTTTCAAACCCAGATCTCACACTACCTTAACTAGCAAAAAAATCTCCATTTCTTCTGTTCTCCTGTGTCACCCAGAAAAAAATAAGCACTACCAGTGCTTTTCATATGCAATATAGCTGAAAATCAGCTATATTTTAAAATAAATTTCAAAATATCTCCATTCATCAAATGCAACCTCTCCTCTACAGCAGTCCACAGCAAAGTGAGCTGTGACACACAGACCCACATTTCAGTTGGTCCAGTTCAAAGTCCCACCAATGCAGGGGGGTTGTCCAGCTTTTCTGGGCTGCAAACTGTGATGGCAAAGAGCAGGGATGCACTTCTGTTAGGCTGCTTTACTCTGAGGGTACATTTGGCAGCAGGGCAGAAATGAGAGGCTGAGGGGTGGCAAGAGTCTTAAACCACTCAGGATATTTGCACAGTTAGTGTCAGTTACAGTCTTCAGCCTTTCACTATTATTTCAGTGGAAATCCGGAGACATAAAGCCATACTGAACTTCATTCTTCAAATACATTCAAATGTGCCAACTGTGGGGGAATTACTCATTGTTGTGAAATGAGGCACGAGTGGACATGTTGGCAAGTTCAGTTCCTGTGTTCTGCCAAATAAAAAAATACTTTTGCTCAGAAACAGAACGGAGCTAAAAGAACTGAATGTCTTAAAACAACCAAAGTATATCACAGGAATGTCAAAAAAAAAAGCTGATAGATTTCTCCCCCTCCCCCTTTCTTTTTCAATTGAAAGAGGATGTTCTGTCTGGGAACTTGAGCAGGAAACCCAGGATCAGAAATTACCCTCTTTCCCTTTTACACTAATTATTGGCTTACTAAATTACCTGGTCATTTAATTTTTATTGTGCTTGTTCACCAGAGTACCAAATATCATTTTACATACATGTACTTTATATATACTGACATGTGCTGACAATCAGACATTTCTGCCTCTGCATCTCCTGGGAGAAGTGTGCTGTACTGCAGGTTTCTACCTACCACTCCCCCTGCCTGGTCACAATCTATTATTTTTTTATGCAGCCCCTGGGTTTCTCTGCTTTCCTTCAACTTTCTTTCTCAGAAACAGCCTTCTCCCTGTTACTCCCCTGTAAGCAGCGAGGAGAAGCAGACAGGCCAACCCAATATGGGTGATAAGCAACTTCTAGTTTATTTGTGACGCAGTTCACACATATATAGGAGTGGTATTCAGCCACTCCTTCTTGGCACAACAGTATTGGTTAGCCCCCACAGCTTCCTCCACATTCTCCTCCCAGGTCCGGTCTCCGGCCACCTGTGGGGGCCACCCCCTGCCTTGCTTGCACAGTCCTCCAGAACTCTATGGTTCTGCTCTTAGAGTCATTCTGCAACAATTCCCCCCTTTTTCTTTGTGCAAGCAAGGCATTATGGGTTATTCTGTTCACCTGCTTTATCACACAACTATAAACAAGTCTAATAGCTACGATGATTAACCTAATCAATGATACATAAGTGCAATACTTTTAAACAGTGTTTGACTCAACCTGTAATGCCCCGTGAAGACAACCATCTAGTTATTCTTAGGATATTGCTCATTTACTATTGCTGGGTAAGCTGAGCCAGGGTTCTCAGCTGTGTGTACATCGAATTAGCATAATCAGAGAGACTCATACAACACATTCCATCAAACTCTTCACATCCATGTCCCTGTTCCAACAACAAAAGGTTCTGCAGTGTTGCATGTCTTACAGAGTCAACATTAAAACAAATCAGGAATTGCCTTCGATGTAGAATTGTCTGCTTAGCAACTCAGCAACCCAGTCTGCTTAGTTGAGCCAAGGCCCCAGCTGAAGCACTTACAGTGATTTGGCATATTATGATTGGATACGTGTTTTGAAGACCCTTAGTGACTAACATATAATTGGTTAAACACAGGTGTGAGAACTCAACCTTGAAAGCTTGCCAACAGTCCACAGTTCTCATTAACTTGGTGAATTCCAGCCTCTTATCTTGCTTGCTTAAGCTTCTTCAGGCCTCTCATGGCCTTGCTGTATCTTTCAGGACTGTTCAAAGTTTATGTACCAATTATGCATTCTCCTGTGAGAACACTGTCTCCACATCTCCCCCCTTTTGTTTTATCCAGTAACAAGTCGCTACTACAGCAAGGCACACATTTACATTAGCAGAGTAACTATTACAGGGTGCAGCAGCATGTTAAGATGCTGATGGCAGTGAAGGACTAGCCAAAGAAATTTCTTACCAGTGGAATTCTCCCCCCCCTCTTAATTTGTTCTATCACCTGCTTTATAACACTACCATTGTATTAAAATTTTTCTAGCTTTTGCCTTAGCATTTTCTAGCAGCTACTGCAAATTTCCATACTCTAACATCTCTTTTACAAGTGACAAATCTATACAATACAAGGTGCAGTTTCTTATTAGCAACTAGCTAGTAAATACAGGTGGTTTTATACACAAAATCACAACCTCTAATATAGCTACTTTACAAGCACACATATTCAGGATGTTACTTTTCAGTTGTCCCCAATTGATGTTTTGCAGTTATTTGTTCTTTCTCTTCCTCTATCTCATTCTGCTTGGGGTAACCACGGTCAGCTCCTGTAGCTGAGGCATCAGGTTTATCCATTCGTCTGTCCAGCTCATGGCAGGGCTTCACAAACTTTGCAGTCGCCATGGACCTGTAGGCAGGAGGGCACAAATATACCCCCTCCCCCAGGTTATCAGTTCTTCAGAAGTAGACAGGTTAAAGTTAAATGTAACATCATTACTCTCTCTCTCCCCCCCCCCCTCTTTTTTTTTTTTTTTTTTTTTTTTTTTTTTTTTAGTCCCTGCAAAAGCCATCATTACTCCCACTACAGTCCCACGTACAGAACGTGGCACAAGGACCCTGTGGAGACTAACAGCAAACCAGCTCCGAGAAGCATCATTGCAGTGCAAGGTGGCAGGCTCAACCTTAGCGGGCGTCCCCGCAGAGGCTCTGCCTCCCCCCCATCGTATGAGGCTTGGGCTTTTATACTGACCAAAATGCACACTCATTCCGACACAGGTGGCCAACCTGTGCTGGAAGAAGTGGCCAGCAGCATCTACAGAGGTCTCCAAGGGTTGACAGAAACCTGGATACTTATATTTACCAACTTCTAGTACATGAGTATCACAGAGAGACTGTATGGGCTTCTCCCTGTCAATTGCAAGAAAAAATCATAATATATACAGCTTGAGTACAAGAGGATTTTAACGCATACGTGGTCACTGTTTGCCAGGCCTCCTTAACTGTTTTGAGATCAAGAGCTTCCCACTCTTTAGCCCCCTGCTGTGTAGTAAACACAGGATATGCAAAGATGCCCATTGCAGAAAATTCCCCAGTAATGTTCACCTCTTTGGTTACCCATTGTTACAACTGAGCGTCTCCAGGGCCCGTAAGTCTGAGCAGACCGACCCGGGGGACGGAGAGTCAGAGTCTGGAAGCAGAGGATATAAATCTGGCTCGGATTCAGGGGATTCGGGGGCTGATCCTGCGCCGAACTCGGGGTCTCCGTTGCTCGCAGCTGTGTCTTTCTTATCAGATGTATCTCGTTCGGTATGTGGCCATCTGCAGACCTGGCTCCTCCGTGACTGAGTTAAAAATTTTTTCACTCTAGGGCGTAGTGGGTTGGAGAGGCTCGCGGTTCCTTTAAATCTCCCGCTCGCGCATGATCCCTATTTTTTTTTTTACTGCGTGCTTCACAGTGGCGCCGCAATCGATCCGGCGCCGAGGCACCGCCCTCTTTCTTTCGGATTTCTCGACATTTACCATGCGTATACCTTCTAATATACATTCTGTGTCCTTTTCACAGTCCCTACTTTCGGAACTGGGGTGGTGGGGGAGCAGGGGGTTACACCTCCTCCGCGGCACCTTCTGATGAAGGAGGGGGAGAAAAGGAAGGGGGTGGGGGAAAACCCTGTGCTCCCGCGAGTTGGGGGGAACGAGTTATGATCTTCCCCCGGTTTCAACCGACCGGGGACGTCTGTTCCTAGTTTCTCCGTTGCTACCGCGGCAGTTTTCTTTTCTGCCTTGTATCTTTTTATACAGTTCATTACTTCCCTCCGTGGTTTACCGAGTTTCTTTGCCTTCTTATAATCATTAAGCACTGAGTCAAATAGTTCATCACCAAACTTTTGCCACTCACTCTCCTCAAATATTGTATTAGGATCTGCAAAAAAATCTCTTAGCCTTCCTTACAGGCAGTAGACCTGCTAGCTGCTTTAGAGTCTCAGGCTCAATTCCCCGCTTTTATAAAAAGCACTGTAAAAATTTCAGGGCTCAGTTCCCCGCTTTTATAAAAAGCACTGTAATAAGCCCAGGGCTACCTCTCGGTACATTTTCATGGCCAGGATCGTCTTCTCCTGGATCGTCCTGTAACCTCGGTCTCCGGATCGGCCTCCCGACGCAGCAGTGTCTGGTTTGCCCCAGCAGCGGATTCCTTTCGGTTAGTCCAAGCACCCGGGTCCGTCACGCCACCACAGCAGCATTGACCGCGCTTCCCGGCCGCTGCCGCCGGCGCCGCTCACTCACCGTTCCGGGGCCCTGTATCCTGGGTCCCCGTATCCAGGTCCCTGTTAAACCGGGGCCCTGTATCCCGGGTCCCCGTCGGCCAGGGCCCTGTATCCCGGGTCCCTGCTAGTCGGGGCCCTGTAATCCGGGTCCCCAGCGACCAGGGCCCTGTAGTCCGCGTCCCTGTTCGGGCACCATTTGTAAGCGGCGAGGAGAAGCAGACAGGCCAACCCAATATGGGTGATAAGCAACTTCTAGTTTATTTGTGACGCAGTTCACACATATATAGGAGTGGTATTCAGCCACTCCTTCTTGGCACAACAGTATTGGTTAGCTCCCCACAGCTTCCTCCACATTCTACTCCCAGGTCCGGTCTCTGACCACCTGTGGGGGCCACCCTCTGCCTTGCTCGCACAGTCCTCCAGAATTCTATGGTCCTGCTCTTAGAGTCATTCTGCAACACTCCCCTGCTTCCCTGTGATGGCCTTTACCTACAAAGCGGCTTAGCCTGTGATCCCATTACATTCAACATCATCCTGCATGTTCAAAATCACATTCAAGCATATGTGTTTATAAGGTGCCTGTGCCATTAAATACTAACTCAGTTGCCAATGGAAATTTCAGTGTTATGGGAAACCTGGCAGAGAGGTGGGACTGAGTGGTAGTCAGCAGTGTGGAAGTGGCCCTGCCTATCCTGGCAGCCCAGCTGGGCTCCTGGATTAAAGCAAAAGGGAGGAAGAGCCAAGCAAGTCAACAATGGAGCACCACTGCAGCTGAGGCTTTGCAGCTGGCTTGGGAGCAGAGCTGGGGAAGGTCAGTGACCAAGTGGAAAGTATTTGTCTCCAGGGAATACTGCACCTGGACACAAACACTTCCATGATGCGATTCTTCCTATTACTGCTTTTTCTCTTTCATGTGTGTGATAAATGTGTGTATGGGGAGTTTTTTCACCAGAGATTTTCTGGCCCTGATATCCCATGGGGTGGACTGGTACCACAACAGCAGGAAGACATTACCTGCCATGCTGCAGGACAGCTGAGGGAAAGAGGTCACAGGAAGCAATACTTATGCAGTGTCACTGGCTTTCTGACCTCCCCACCCCTCCATGGTCACCTCCCACAGCTGTGCTCTTGCTTTTCTTGTCCTGAAAAAGCATTTTTAGCTCCTTCTCCCTAGGCCGGGCTACAGCTGCTGCTCTTCATATCACTGCTCAGCTGACCAATTTTCCCATCCTCTTCTTTCTGCCTCATGTCTCCCTCCAAAGGGTTTTTCATCCTGATGTTCTCCCCTGGCTAGCCCTCTCTCCTGACTCACCTGGGGTATGTGCCAAATGCAGCGAGTCAGAGAAACAGAACAAAAATTAACAAAGCAATGAAGAAGACCAAAATTGCATCATAAAAAAATGTTGAAAGAACACCAGAAGGTTTGCAAAGTTAAACTCTCAAAAGCTGGAGAAATACACACCTAATGCTGCCTTTGGAAGTGTATTTCAGCCCCCTCACCCCTTCCCCCACACAATATGTATTATGTGATATGATTTAATGATTTGACTGCATTTTTTTTCCCCACAGGACTAGCGTCTCATTTAGTGTAAATGCAGGACAGTGTCTGGGAATGAAGCTGGTCCCTGTTTCCTGGATAGATGTGTGACTAGAAGCCCCCTTTATCACGACAAAACCCAAACAATGTGCTGAATTCAGAGCTGTCAGCTTCTTCATGAGGTTTCCTGGAGTAGGTTTCCTGCAGCATCTAAATATTTTGCAAACATGGTTATCATCACAGTGTGCATTAAAGGTGAGGAGATACTATTTCCAGGGAACTGGGAACTGTTTATTACGATCTGCTGCAATTTCTTGAATACTCCATTGGCCCTGACATTTGCTCAGGATACTTTATAATTTAACTAGCTGCTCCAGTAGACTTCATTTGCCCTTCTAAATGCTTGGTGCTTATATAAATCTCTAACCTAGATGTCTCCTACCAGGTGCCCCAAAATAAGAAACTATCAGCCAAACACAGGCATGCAGGTAACATATCTAGAAATGACCAAGGAGTGATGAAGGCAGAGAGGGTTTCTAGTTCTTGCAGCTGCCTTTTCCTTTCTCAGCTAGCAGAATATCCCATTTTTCCACAGCCCTCTGCCTTAGGTTTACATGTCCCAGTTTCTGCAGCTGATAAACTAGGACTTGGCTTGGTACTTGATCCTGAGTGAGTACACCAGATGAGCTCTCTATTGGCTGATGTTATTGAGAAGTTACACTATTGTAGACTTGTTCAAATAATCTGTTGCTGACCATCCTCTACTGAAAAATGCCAGGGTAGCGCATGTCATTTTCCCCAGTGTGAATAATCTCTTCCTTTTGAACATGAAATTTGCTTCATGAGCTGAAGCATAGTAAAAAGAAATGTCATTCCATGTTCCCAGAGGTGATTTTCAGGCTTCTTTTTTGTCACCTTGCAGCCTTAAAATCATCTTTGCTCTCATCCATAACAAGATGAGAAAAGGCAAAGATTCTTACTCTGCGATGCAGGGACAGGGATCCTCTTTTTTTGTACATGTTTGTACTGAAGACAACTTCACTTGCACAGCTCTCAGTGTCAGGGCATATATTAATTTCAAGTGCTGATACTCCGAGAAGAAAAATATTCAGGATCTGCAAACTACTTGCTCCTAGTGCTGCTTTTGCCATATTTTTCTGTTTTGAATCATCATTATATGGAAATGGAGAAATCTGGGGAGAAAATTCTTGCCGTTAATATGCTTAGGATTTCTGGCTTTATTGAACTAGATTCCCCATGCCAAATTGCTAGTTAGTTCAAAGGACTATAATCAGTTTGAAACATTGATTCAGGTATTACATTTGCAGTCTTTGCAGTTCCTCTCAGTGAAGATAGGGGTAAGATGAGCTCTTTTGACTGTTTTTCTCCAGGGCTGTTTTCACATGTTCTAGATGAAAGTCTTTCATAAGCAGATGGTACATTTTATATGGTAGGAATCAGCTTGACAAATTGCTGATTAATGCAATGCAGAGGGTAGAAACTTGAAAAAAAAAAAGTACTCTTTACAGTTTCTTACAAAGGTCTTACATGCTACTTGTAAAAAAAGGACAAGTACTTCAAACAGCAACATGGTTAATAATTATTACCATAAAGAGAAATTAAAATTAAAATGTCATGTATAATGTAACTACATTTTTTTACTGATGGCAGAATTAGGCCTAGAAACATTTTTAAACTTTACAGATTTAAACCTATATCGTCTAAATCCACCCAAGAGGAAATATCCCCACTAGCACTCCAGAACTTGGGCTGTCATAAGATAGGTCTTTTTACAGAAATTAAATTTTTGTTTATTTTGCTTGTTACAAGTTGTATTGAAACCAGAAAGTCAATGTTTGCTTTTCCCCAAGCCACAGCCAATGCATGCGTTTGCTCTTTATTCAACTGTTGCATAAACTTTGTAAAGCCAGAATTATTTTTTAAATTTCTGGGCGCTCTGTCTAGAGATAAATTAATCAGTGTCAGCTACACTTCTTTCTGCATTTCCTCAACTATAAATCAGATGTGGTGCTATGAAGATACCTACAAACAGCAAACCTTAGACTTGAAGTGTCCAGGGAAGTAGATCAACATTTCAGTTCTGTTTTTACCCAGAAACTTGTCATTAATATGTCCTGTTGGACTGGACTAGGCTCAGGAGGCCCAGGGTTAGCTTCATCCCCTGACTCTGCAGGGCTACATCATCACACATCTGTAATCTATAACCATGCTGGTGGCTGGGTGGCCTCCTCAGGAGGCCCATTGGCGTGGATGCAGCTAGCCAGGGTAAGAACAGCAAAGGCCAAAGGCACAGAATGGGGATGTGAGAAACAGCTTGGAGATCAAGGTTATGGTGGCATCTGCTTCTACCATTTGCTAAAGGTACTGTTACACCAAGTTGACTAGACTGAAACTAGCTCACCTGCCTTCAAGTGCTACCACTCACCTTCTGAGGTAAACTGCAGATGTTACAGTAATCTTAAGCCATGTATAACTCTAATTTGTCTACAATGTTCTCACAAGTATTTGGATCAAAGCATATAGATGTGTGACTGTGGACAATTGGTGAGGTACAGAGATAATGATTTTAATGATTGTTGATGTAAGTGCCTGATAGCTATGATAACTGATGAAGTAAAAGAGCTAGATATTTTATTAAATGCAATGTAATAGACCTGTGGAGTTTGGAGCCACAGACATTTGGCCCTAGAATGTTTAATCCAGGTAACTCCTGTGAAAAGTGGTTCAAGCACTGCTTCCAAATTCATCTCTCAGCATTCAGGCTCAGCCCTGAAGAAATGTTTTTATGACTTGCTAAGGGTGAAATGCTCAATATCAGCAGTGAGCAACCAAACAAATGCTTTTAAAAGGTCTCCTTTGGAAGCATCTTAGGGACTCAAGCCCAATGAAGATTTATTTGAAGTGTGTTCCTTAATGATTTTTGTGGATGCTGTTTACTTTGACTCCAGCAAGAATGGAAGGATTCCCAATTAAGAAGGCATTTTCCAAGCAAAACAAAGAGGACACAAGCGCTTATGGAAATAATGTTTGTTTGGCAGACATGAATGTTGCAGCTGGGCTGTATTGTTCAGAAAATCTTGGTTTTCTATTTTAGAAACTACAGTTTATGTAGTTAATGTGAAACTTAATGTTTCACATCAAACCCATGCCATTCAAGTATTGAATGGTTGTCCAGTATCATTCATAGCACAGACGTAACACTCACTGCAACATTAAGCATTTAAAGATAATTGTTTTTTTGTTGTTGTTGAGCACATTGAGCAGGAAGAAAAATGGAATAGATCCATATGTTGTTACTTACAAACTGGAAAACTGGAATAGGGTAAAAAGAATAAATGAAGGTCTGAACTTGACTAAATGTGCTTTTGGCCTCTATTTGACCTTTGATAAAAAATTGCAAAGGATGCTCTGTTGTTTCTGTAGTCCATAGCAGTTTTATAGAATATTCTATGCACACACTTCTCTGTGGTTACTTTATTGCACACTGCAATGGTCCTTGCAGAAGCGCAGAATCCCTGCAGGGGTTCTGGCATAAAAACTAATTTGAATTTTTGACATTGGAGACACTAATTGTTACTTAGAATCACTTCTAAGTTGTCTTAGGTATGGGTGTAAGTGAGGAATCCCAGAAAGTGATTTTTGCTCCGCTGCCAAAACAAACACACCAAGCCAGTGGTAAATAAATGAGATAATTAGAATTATCAGTTTCATTGAGTGATTTAGCTCAGTCTGCTGAAAACTCTTCTGCAACAGAAGGATATCCATTAGGTAGGAATTAATGCCATTACATGAGATGAATTCTGCCATCTAAAACAATTGCAAAAGAAGTTTCTCAGACTAGAAAGGGGAGCAGCTGCCACAGAGGCTGGATTTCTGAAACACTGTGTACAGAGAGGTAGTCCTTTTGGAAAATATGAATTTCCTTTTTCTCTATACTCATTACATCACCCAACCTGCAAAGGCATCTGCTTGCCAGATGCTGAAGAGTATTTGCTAGAGTACTGTTTATCTGCTAGTGAAAGTGTCACTTTATACTAAAGAGAAAGACATGGACAGAGCTGTCTGAGAATATAACCAAGGGTTAAAAGGTGTCAAACAGAAACACACTGTTGATCTACAAAATGTAGATCTTTACATGAGGTTAATTTCACCCACAAATTTCCCAAAGCAAAATGTTTTGGGGATGATGAAAAGAAGAAATCTAAAATTAGGGGTCTTGGGGGCGTCTCAGAATTTAGTCCCAGTTATGACTAGCTGGTGCCTCAGATTGGCTATTCCAACAGCTACAGGGGAAGGCTGGCAACACAAGAACTTGGTGCTGGCAGGGGTGGAAAGGGTCAGGGAGGCTTCTGGTGTAGTTTAAACAGAGCTTCAAATCTGATTATCAAAACTTCTTGGCAAATACTTCAAAGGAAGATTTTTCCATATGTAAGGCTTGAGGGTTTTTCTGGTGTTCTTTGCTGGCTAATTTAACTTAGGTGGTGCAGTGTAAGATGCCTTTCACTATACTGTGACTGACTCAGTAATGTCAGTAACACCATTTGCTACAGCGTGGCGTTTGTGAATAAAACTGTGGCTTCATCCTTTCAATTTTATTTTTAGACATTCTATTTTTGGATTCAGGGCTCTGCCGTACATTCCTGTGAAATTACAGGAGCTACAGCCACGGGTGCTCATTTTCGTGGAGAAAACCACTGAGGAGGAAAAAAAGGGCAAATAAAGAAAAGCCTCTGTTATATCCAGCGATCAGAGGAGGGTTTGTGTGTCAGAAAGTCTCTCTACTTTTCTAACTTTCCCCAGCTTGCCCCGGCTAGCGGCAGCCTCTACCTCCGGCCATGAGCTGCCCCCAGCCCTGCCCGCTCCAGGCTGCTTTCCCTGGAAAACGGGGCAGGAGGGGGGCACAGGCACCGCGAAGCGCGGATTCAGCAGAAGCCTCTCTCTGTCCCGAGCCCTTTTATTTGGCTCTGCCCCGGGTCCTCCCCGACCAGGAGGGGAGGAAACCGCCCGCCCCCCACGGGGCCGCCAAGGGAAGGAACATCTGGGCAGTCGCGGCGCATCCCCTGGATGGAGCAGCTGGAGGGTCCCGCGGCCGCTGGAGCCTGGCTGGAGCAGCTGGAGGAACCCGGGCCGGCTGCGAAACCCCTTGGACAGGGCGAGGAAAGGCGAAGGAAGAAGCTGCGAGGTAAGGGCAGCCCGAGTCTCCTCAGCCCCGGGAGAGCGGCGGGAAGGGATGGAGGTCTACCCCGCTCAGGCTGCTCCTCCGCGCAGTGCGGGCAGAGCAGTCTGAAGGCAGGGAGGGCGGCGGCTATAGGGGTGGGGGTGTTTCATATTCCCCTGTGAAAGGACAACTGCTGCTCCATGTTTGCCTTAGGTCTGTCCATGAGGGGCACTCCTGAGGTAAAAAGCCCTGAAGCGACTTTTAAATCCGAAGTATCTTCGGCGGAGGTTGCTGGTGTTAAAATACATCTGGAGCCCTGGAGTATTTTACCCTATGTACGACAGTTTTTGCAGCAGTGGTTCAGGGTGGTTAAACAAAGGGGGAATTAAGTGTTAGGGGTGTGAGTAAACATTTGGTTTAGTTTTGAGTTTCTTGTGTGATTTGTTTTTTTTAACTCCCTCCCTCCTCCTTGGGTTACTCAAATGGAAATGTACATCCAAACTTGAATCTCCAGGCAAAATCAAGAGAATTTAAATGTAGCCATAAGAATATTTAATGTATGAGAGAAACCTTCAAATTAGATTATCTCAGCTTCTCTATTCTATTTCAAAACAGAGTATCCCTTGGAAAAACACTTTCAGTCCCTGGATATGTTCAAATTTGTTTCATTTTTTCTTCTCTCCTAATAACACTTATTACTTAACACAGTATCAAATATTTAATTTTTCTGATATTTCAGAGCTTAGGAACTGAAGTGCTTAAAACCAAAATATTTATGCTTCTTAATTTTTAAAATGAATATTTGATAATAACTATGCAATTACCTACCTAGAACTTGTGATTTCTCCAGTATGTATAACTTTGTTTGCATCACCTTACATTACTGTTTCTGTAGACCTCTTTAAATTATGGTATATGTCATACTGTAAGTCACCCGTAATTTGCACTTTGTAATTTGTTTAAGGAATGTATTCTATATCCATTTTAGATGAAAATTCATCACTGCCTCTGGGATTACCTTGCTGAAGTTTGCTCAGATGTCTTTTCTGCTTTTCTGGGTTGCTTACATGGGCTTTTCCTGTATGCTTCTCTTTAGAAATGGAGCTGGGTAAACCAGACTGATTTTTCTCAGTTGTGGAGAGTGTGGTTAGAAATAACTGCTTGGAAAGGAAAGTCAAATGAGCCTAATGAGTGGCTTCAATAATCATGCCTGTGTTTAGGCAAACTGCTCCCTGCTTACTCTTTTCTTGCAAACCAAGCCTGCCTGGAAGCATCATTTTACTCAGTACTGCAGGTGGCCAGTAGAGCAGCACAAAAAATGGGCCCCTTTGTTTCCATCTGAAGACATACATGAATCAAGCATCAAAACTCTTGTCAACTGGCTCCTACTCTATTTGTTAGATGTGTCCAAACACGCTCATGCTCACTTGCAATTGGCAGCAGTAGTCATTTTGGTTGTCTCTTCCTAGCTATGAGCAAGGCAGGTTCCTAAACCCATAGATTATAAAGAATTAAACATTGTTTTTGAAATATCTTAGTTTTCAGTAGGGTGGCACTCTACTGTGGCACTCCTGTCTTATTGTGTGGCACGAGCCAGACCTTCAGTTCTGGCACTGTCTTTTGCTCCAGAAGATAAGAAGGAGACTTAAGTCCCTCCTAATCAATTTCTGCCTAAATTAGGGCCTGCTGTAACATTTCAGTTCTATCTGAGCAAAATTCTAAAACTCTTGCTCCACATAACCTAGCACTTGAGGCATTTCTAAGGTACAGAGGGTAGCATCTGTAAGACCAGTGGTTTTGGAAGAGGATACAACCCCCTGTGCAGCTGCTACTCTGATTGAATTACAAAGCTCCAGCTCCATAGCATTGTTCTTGGTCCCTCTATTAATTCTGTTGTCTGAGGGGAAGCAGGAGCTGAAGCCTCTGCTACTGTAGCCTTGCATTAAGAGGACTCTTCAGTTTCTGCTAATGTTGCATTAGCACAAACTGATTCCCATTTAGTGAGTATGAGGTAGTCCTCTAAGAGGAACTATACCTCTTTCCCTGATGCCTTTTGATTTTTCTAGATGGGCTAACTCACAGCTATTACCAACATTTCAGACTGTCTTGCCAGTGTCCCCATTTATTCATTAGTGTTTCTCTTTCTTTTCTGATCCACACAGCTTTCTGCTGTTGAGAGTGTGTTTCCCCCAAGCAATAGTTGATAGGATGCAGTGCATTCAGTTACCTGGATGCAAGCAGTATATCAAACACCCTGATCTCAGCAGGGTCAAAGACAAGTCAGCCAAGGCAAAGCTCAAGGTGCAAATCCCACCTGCTCTGTTGCATAGCTTTATGGAAATTACTGACAAGAAAGCTTTTAATTTTTTTTTTTTTTCATATCACAACATAATGTTGCAAGCCTCAAGCACTCACATCATTTGCTACAGCATCCAAATCTGGGAGATTTATTTTGAATCACTTTGTTTTCTATATAAAAGCCCTGAAGACATACACTACCTAACGGTACACCACAGCCAGACTGGATGGCTGAAGTTTACAAACCATTTAATCAAATAACTTCAGAAAGCACAGGTTTAAGAAAAGTGGCTGGACCTCAGCAAGAGGAGACAGCAAAATGCAGCAATTTAACACTAGAGGCCAATATTCTGGACACACGTACCCCTGGTTTCCAGTCTCCTCCCTAGCAGGGGACAGGAGAAGTATCACCTGCTCGTTGTCCAGGTATGAGCTGTTACAAGCATCACATTGGCTAACTGACCCCATTTGTAATTTCTTCTGTAAGAAAATTGAGTCCTTCCTGTGAACACCGTCATGGACTTACCAGTGCTCTTGCATTTGCTGAGATGAGCTCCCTCCCAGTTTTTGTCGATTTGAGACTGTCTTTAAACTGAAAGCTTACTAGTATGCACAGCACAGCATCACACTTCTGCTTACCATCTTTTATTAATGAGTCACCCCATTGTAATTCAGCCAGCCCATTATCTAGTACTTTACATAATGAAGAGAAATCTTAATGCCTTTTCTGCATAGTCACTGGTAGTTATGTTAAGGGAGCAATCCTTGCAACCAAAGAATTATAACCATATTGTGGTCAGACAAGTCCTTCTCCAGGAACAGAACTCCTCACTTTTCTCTTTCAGATTTGGCTTCTTTTCAGGCAGAAAGTACCTTTTTAGACCATTCAAACACTGAATTTTCTCAATATACTCCCCTTCCCCTCTCTTTTTTTGGGGGGGGGCTTGTGTCTTCTTTTCATAAAGAAGTATTTGGAAACATAACAATTGCAGCAACTTCTAGCAGTCTGTAAAGAGCTCTGTAAGTGTCAAATGCAGAATCTTTCACAGGCTGGGTTGTTATCTCTATTTATTATAAATATTTGTCATAGTCTGGTGGTCCTGTGAGCTTTGCTGTCTTACAAGATTTTTCCACTTAAGCCCTGACTCAATTGTTAAGACACTGTAGTTCCATAAAAGGGATGCCAATAAAGACTAAACCATATTTTATTTCATTTCCCTAAATCATCAAACTTTAGCTCTCTTGACATTTTCCTAGCCTGTCTATCAGGAAACAAAGAACATGTAGTTGAGCACCTCTGGAACTACAAGCAAGATTCAGGGATTACACCATACAAAACCGTTTTTTGTCGGGTCTCCAAGGAGCAGTCTTCTTACTGGTAGCATGACCTCTGCTTGGCTATGGACCTTCAACAATATCTAGGGTCCTGCAGAGGTTTTTTATTGAAATGTCTCTGACTGTTTTAAGGACAATAAAAGGAATTAACTGTTAAAAAAGAGAGCATATAGGAATTTCACTAGCTGCCACAATTCATGTTAAAACCAGGAAGCACTAATAGGGTAGCCATTCTTGTATGCCAATGAAGCGCTCCTGCAGCGCAGCAGTGGGATGTCGCAGCATGTCCTTCCACCACACCGTCTGCCCGGTAGTACTCAGCTGCTGCTGCACACAGTCAAAACCTTGCTCGAGTCTGCTGCGTTGGGAGGAGAGGAGCTGTGCACCAGCAGCACCTCACCTTCAGGGGAAGGGAACTGCTGCTCTGCAGGGGGGAGAGCCTAGAAGGTCACCCTGCAGGAGGCAGCAGCTACCGCGGGGCTACTAGGGGCAGGAAAGTGGCTGTGGTGGATGAACCCAAGCATCCTCCTGCAGGAGGTGGCACTCTCACTGCTGGAATAGTTTGCTCACATACCCATGATAATTTACCCTTTATTTCAGGCAGTGCTAGGAAATACTAGGTTTTATGGCCAATAAAGAAACTATGAATCTTTCATAGGAAAAACCAACTCTTATGTATCCTATGTAATTGCAAGATTTTATTTTTTTTGTGTGTGTATGTTTTTTTGAGTTTGTGTTGGTCTGAATAAAAGCCTCCAAATCGGCAGTCCTGAAGACAGAAAATTTCATATCCACAGACTAGCAGCTGCTCTGATACCAAGAGCCAATGGTAAGATCATTAAGGAGTGTTTGTTGTCCCTGGATAACCCCTGGAGTTATCTTGGCTTGGCTATGGGAGCAGTCAGAGAGTCACACTGAAAACATGGAAAAAGCCAGAAAACTGAGAGTCACGAGAGATAAAAAACTACAGTGAAGATCACTCAAAGGGCTGAGAAGGACAAGTATCTGGGAAGGAGCTGTTGTTGACAAATGCAAGGCACTGGAAAAAATAGAGTGGTTCAGGTTGTGGGACCAAACTCAGCACTATGAGAAATTGCCTTTTGGAGTCTCTTGTTTCTTAGCCCAGTATATAGATTTCTTGACATTATCTCTTTAGGATTTTTGGGTTTCATCTGTGTCTTGTAGGCCTAAAGATTTTGCCAAGGGTTGAATTCTTCTCTTACAGGTTTCAGAGATGCCTACTCATGACTTTTTTTTCTCTTTTTTTTTTTTTTAAATCTGAAAATCCTTACCTCCCACATACTTAAGCCAAAAATATAAAGGCTGTACTGTCAGTTTTTAGCATTTCAAGAAGTCTTGAGTCCTTTAGCTTGAGTTCATTAGCTTTAGTACTTTCAGTTCAATTCTGAAAGACCTATAGGTGCCAGCTGAGTATTTTCTTAACACCAGAGCAGCGACCTCATCTGGAAATGTGGGGCTGTAGTTGCTGAAATACTTTTAGTCATTACATTAAATCAGTACTGCATTTAGTGAACAAAGTAATTACAGCAGACATTGGTTTTCAGATCTGTGCTGGTCTCCATATTTACAATTTAGTGGCTGAAGGGTAAAAGGCACATGCCTTGTGAATATGTCTTTAACTTCAAGTAGGAAACTTTGGTACTGAACTAAACTTATCTGATATTTTCTTTCTCTTAGATGCATTCAAGTTTTCTGGATTCTAGTTTTCAGTAAAAGCTGTATGATCCTAGCTTGTGCACTGATTAGGAAGTGTTTGTGAATTGGTTATTTCCTCCTCTTATCTGGGTGCATTATTCTCACTGACATCATGATCAGTTCTTGCAGGTGTTATGGATAAAAACATTTTCTATCAAATATTATAAACGCCACATATTTTTTCCTAATCTAGCACAGTTTTCCCATTGCAGTAAATCTTTGTGTTCAGCTTCTGTTATCATATGGCTCCGTAGCAGAAATGAATCTATTGCAGAAGTGTGAGTCTGTGGCTTCATCACTTGTGTCATTTCTGGAAAAAAAACCCCTCATTTCTGGTCAACAGTCCTATTTAACATCATGCAGAGCTTGATAAACACAGGAAATTGCAAGGCATACTGCTGTGGCAGGAGAATGTGTAGGGAAGGGAAGCTGCCTGCTTCAGGGCTAGTTCTGCCTGAGCTACTGCTTGCATCTCCATCCGGTGCAGGTTATGCTGCTTGAGCCTCTGGCTTTTTTTAAAGAGATAAGGTGGAAAAGGGGATTAATCTAGCTCTTCAAGAAGCCATCTAAGTAGCCCTAAGTTTCTTCATACCACTTGCAAGTTTTGCCTTAGTCCCCACATGGGACTTAAGAGATCAGGAATCAAACTTGTAGATGTTAGGAAACATTCTTCCCCAGGAAGTTGGGAAGCATTTAAGTCAATCATGTAGGTCTGTTTCTCGCCTGCCTTTCATGCTTCTTCTGGTGTAAGTGAAGTAATTTTCTGGATTAAAAGACAGCTTTTAATACCCACAAAAATGCACACCTTTTAGAATCATAGAATCATAGAATAGTTAGGGTTGGAAAGGACCTTAAGATCATCAAGTTCCAGCCCCCCTGCCATGGGCAGGGACACCTCACAGTAAACCATATCACCCAAGGCCTTGTCCAACCAGGTCTTGAACATTGCCAGGGATGGAGCATTCACAGCCTCCCTGGGCAACCCGTTCCAGTGCATCACCACCCTAACAGGAAATAATTTCCTCCTTATATCCAATCCAAACTTTCCCTGTTTAAGTTTTAGCCCATTACCCCTTGTCCTATCACTACAGCCCCCAATGAAGAGTCCCTCTCCAGCATCCCTGTAGGCCTCCTTCAGATACTCGAAGGCTGCTATGAGGTCTCCACGCAGCCTTCTCTTCTCCAGGCTGAACAGACACAACTTCCTCAGCCTGTCTTCATATGGGAGGTGCTCCAGTCCCCTCATCATCCTCATGGCGCTCCCCTGGACTTGTTCCAACAGTTCCATGTCCTTTTTATGTTGAGGACACCAGAACTGCACACCATACTCCAAGTGAGGTCTCACAAGAGCAGAGTAATGGGGCAGGATCACCTTCTTCGACCTGCTGGTCACGCTCCTTTTGATGCAGCCTGGGATACAGTTGGCTTTCTGGGCTGCAAGCGCACACTGCCGGCTCATGTTCATTTTCTCATCAATCAACACCCCCAAGTCCTTCTCCGCAGGGCTGCTCTGAATCTCTTCTCTGCCCAACCTGTAGCTGTGCCTGGGATTGCTCCGACCCAGCTGTAGGACCTTGCACTTGGCATGGTTAAACTTCATAAGGCTGGCATCAGCCCACCTCACAAGCGTGTCGAGGTCCCTCTGGATGGCATTCCTTCCCTCCAGTGTATCAACTGAACCACACAGCTTGGTGTCATTGGCAAACTTGCTGAGGGCGCACTCAATCCCACTGTCCATGTCACTGACAAAGATGTTGAACAAGACCGGTCCCAGCACCGATCCCTGAGGGACACCACTCCTTACTGGTCTCCATCTGGACATTGAGCCATTGACCACAACTCTTGGTGTGCAGCCATCCAGCCAGTTTTTTATCCATCAAGCGATCCACCTATCAAATTGATGTCCCTCCAATTTAGAGACAAGGATGTTGTGTGGGACAGTGTCGAACACTCTGCACAAGTCCAGGTAGATGACATCAACTGCTCTACTCTGTCCATCAGTTCCATAGCCTCATCATAGAAGGCCACCAAATTGGTCAGGCAGGATTTCCCCTTCGTGAAGCCATGCTGGCTGTCACCAAGCACCTTGTTGTTTTTCATGTGCCTTAGCATGCCATCCAGGAGAATCTGCTCCAAGATTTTGCCAGGCACAGAGGTGAGACTGACTGGTCTGTAATTCCCCAGGTCATCCATTTTTCCCTTCTTGAAAATGGGGGTTATATTTCCCTTTTTCCAGTCATTGGGAACTTCACCTGACTGCCATGATTTCTCAAATATGATGGCCAGTGGCTTAGCAACTTCATTTGCCAGCTCCTTCAGGACCCGCTCATGGATTTCACAATTTATTTTCCTGAATGCTCACTCAGAAACTGCCTTCGCTCATCATCCTGTCTGTTGCCAGCAGATTCACTGTTCCGTTCTGACCCAGAGAGTAAGATACAGCCTCAGCCAAGGGATGAACATCCCAGGTACACTGCTACATAGGGAATTTGTAGGCAAACATCAACAATCGCATTTGGTCGGCAAAGTTGGAGTGTAAAGCACTTATGCAATACTATGCAGCTTTCTAATTGCTGGGAAAGCCTTAATCTTGCAGAGTTTTGTGTGATTATAGCAAGAAAAATCATGCTTGGAGTTTTCATGTGTGAAAAAACAAAAAGCATCTCACATTCACAGGTAGCAAGTAGCTGTAAATTATTGTTGCACCTCATTCCAGTCAGCTGAAGAAAAGTTGCCTGGTACTTAAGAATTTCTAAACTACATTGACTACATTTACACCTCATTACCTTTTTCTCCTGTTGCCTTGTGACCATGGGCCCCTGGGTAGGGATCCTGGGGGTGCACAGAGCAGGTAATGGGCGATTTGATCAGCAATGGTTAGTATATGCTCACTGGAAAGCCAAACCCTGTCATACATGGCAAGGCCTGTGACTGGGTGATGTTAGCTGTCTATATGTCTCTTGTAGGCATCAGCACTGGCATTGCCTGGCAAGCTTAGGAGCAGGATTTGGATAGAGTTGAGGCTGCACAAGGAGGTCACCCACAGCAGGTACTCATGCAGCACCTGGTGTGAGTGGGTGGCTTTGAGGGGCAGTGGAGGGAGCATGAGCAGACCCTGCATGACCAAACCCAGAGCTCATGGCTCTCAGCTCTGGGGTAGCCTTGGGATTTTCTCTACTTGAGTCTCTGGCAGATGATGCTCTTTAGGGGAAGGTGGTGGGCAGCAAGGAAAGTTTGCTGCCGAGAGCATGGCTGGCGCTCTCCCAGCACCCCTGGCCCTGAAATCACTGAGGATAAAAGAGGGCCTGGGATTTGCACAGGTTACAGCTTCAGTCCTCCAGTGATTTGTCTACTACCTTATGGGATAAAGTTCTGTAAAAAAATAAGCCCTCAAATTTACTGAGTATTATCATAACATGCTGATGCTATCTTTATCCAATAAATAGCACCTGACATATCGTAACAGGCTGGCTCCATCAGTGTCATTCTAAGCCCCCAAACTATGCAATATCACCTGGTTTACTTGCAGGCAAAACTTCTCAGTCACATCAAAACTGTGAGTGGTGGCATTTGACTTCTAGCCTCACCAAAATACACTCTCGGGCCTGATTAGAGAAAATTCATGAATTCAAAGTTTAAGGTGATTTCTGTCATAATGTTTTCAAGTTACTAAGGATTTAAAGTGTAATTGATGTAAATCCTTTCTGAAGCCCACTGTGCTGAGATTCAGTGTTCCAAAGGTGTGCCATAGCAGCTGACTCACAGATCTGATATGTCTCTTTTTAGAGAGATCCCACAAATAATTCCCAACATTTTTGGGCAAACTCAAGCTGAAGTTTACACTCTCTAAAGAAATAATATGTGATTGTATTGCTTATAGCAAAACATCAGTTTTTCTGGTTCTGTTTTGTTTATTTCGGATATGCAACGGTAGCTTCTGTATCAGACTTCCCTTGTTCTTAAAAGCAAAAAATAGTTTTAAACAGAGTATCCTGATGGATTACCCAGATTTAGGGCAGAAATATCCTGCAGTGATTAGAGCTCTAGCTAACCCAGGTGTGAATTTACAGACTGAGAATTACTTTTGAAGTTTTCTATACAGTGCACTACAAATGCCATTAGCACACTGTTGTTCATTTTGACTCTTATTGTTACTGTACTCTCCTAAAGGGAGGCTTTTCACAGGTTTAATTTACCTTTTTAATCCAGTATCTCCCTTTGATGTAGGTGATGTGAGTTACAGGGTAAATCTTCCTATTTAAAATGCTCAGTAGCTGTTGAATAATATCTAATAAATAAAGTCCTTCTAAGGAATAGTATTCAGTGAGATCAGACATATGGTGAGGAAAGGCCACTCTCCACTCTTCCCCTCTTACTTTCATGCAAGGAAGGGAAAAAAACAATGTGCTACAATGCCTTTCAGGCCAGGAAGTTTTAGAAGAACTAGAAATTAAGGCTTCCAAAGCAAAACAAGCATTTCAAAGTTTAAAGCACAGTTTAGGCAACTGTCTAAAACTTTAGCTCCTATTAATATTGCCTTTTTTTGAGGCAAACTATGGTGCAGTGAGTACTGGCAGTGATGCACAAGCTGGGCAGATTCTTTGAACTAAAGACATCCCAGAATGAAGTACCTCTTCAATGACACCATGGGGTTGGGTCTAACCTGTGGGGCTGAGCCCCCCAGCCACACCACTTAGTGCTTGTCTGTGCTATAGGCTGCTCAAGACTGAGCAGTGCTTTCCCCACCTGCAAATAAAACAGATGTAAACTTAGCAGAGCTTTCAAGGTGTTGAGGGAGGCAGAGGAAGCAGAGAAAGGCTCTCCCAACCCTTGGACTACCACCTCCTCCTCCACCACTTCCCAGCCCACCCTGCGCTAGGACCGGAGATGCTCAGCTCACAAGCAGGCTGATTTAGCACCACTAACACATGCTCAGCCCCAGGGAGATTTAGAGATTAATTCAGCATTTTGTGAGTGGGATGGAGGTGGTCATCACTGTCCTGGTGGCTGGGGGCCCATGCTGAGAGCTGCCTACCATGTCTGTCATTGCTTGCTCCTCCTCACAGCTTTTGCTGTCCTGATCAGGGTGGCTAGCCAACCACCAGGTGAGGCAAAGCCTCCCACAACAGCTCTAGGCATGGCACCCTTGCTTTTCTAGTTAACAGAAGACAAGTAGCATGCAGGAGCCCTTCCCAGACAGCAGAAATCCCAAACAGAGTCCTCTTCATTTCATAAGAATAGATAAACATGTCTCTTGTTCTTTCTTTGGCTGCCCCATGGCTGCCAGGTGCTGCTTCCTCAGGAGCCTTCCCAGGGCTTAGGACAGCCACCTCTGAGTGATTTCCTTCCAGTATGAAGTAAAAGGTATGCTCAGATGCCAGCACTTGGCACCTCTGAGGACACACCCAGAAATGGCCTTGCTTGGGCAACCAATATCACATTTCCCTTTTCTTGTACTTCAGTAATACTTCCGTAGGAATTATCTAAGTGGAGTTTTATCCAGGGAAAGCTTTTAAAACTAACCCCTCTCCTTCTGCAGCACTTATACTGGAAGACATCAGCTCTTGGAAGAGGAGGGGACAGGCAGCAGAGACAGGACATTCTTCAGCATCCCTGTTTAAATCACAGCCTGCCTCACGCAACACATGAACATTTGTGTTTTTTTTGATTCTCGTTTGTGGCTATATAGGTCGTGTTTCCTCATGCAGTTGAGTAATAGTCTTATGGCAGCTTCAGGACCTGTGCAAGTTTCTCTTCTTCAAAATAATGCAAAATAATGCTTTCAGTGGAGCTTAGGCTCCAGAAACAGGAGAGAGCTCACGCTACGTGACTAGACAGCATTATGTGAACCATCTGCAAGTACTCTATGGCCCACAAGCCACAGTTTAAAACTTCTTGTGCAGAGCTGACTGTACAAAATACTTACTGGAAAGAAAAATATACCAGAGCCTCCATATTCTATTCACAAACAGATAGCTAACAGTGTAGTGTGGTGATCAGATTTGTAAATCAGCCACAATAATAACAGAAAATATAGATTTCCAATGCTTCTAAGGTGTTATCCTTTATTTTAACCTCTGCAAAGATTTAGTATGCCTTTGGGTGGCACAATAACTCAGTTTATAATAGCTTAAAGAAAAATTGTAATTTAATATTAAAACTGTCACTTTAATGCAGAAGCTATTGGAGCTAAGTTAACTCTCCTTAAAGTTTGGGTGATGACCAGAATTACTAGATTTTATTAATGGCACTGCTTTTAAATAACTGTATAACATTAACTAATAACCTTATCACTCAGTGTACTTGGTGTACTTGATAATGTGCATCTAATTGTGGGTGCATAATTCACCTATTAAATACTGAGAATGGCTTGATGTTTGAAATCATAACAAGACTTCAAATTGGAATGCAGAATACAATTTATTAGTGAATAGCTACCCATTGTTTCTGTATACAACTTGGATTTCCTTCAGTCAAGTATTGTCTTGATTTCTATTTGTGGAGTGAGGAAACAGAAAACCCCCTCTAAATGTGAAAGAACCAAATTGTGAATATTCATGTGTCTCTTTTGCTAGTATAACTTCAACAGCATGACATAGTACACTATGGCATTTTTTCTCTCATTTTGCCAACTGCCAGCTTTGTATTTCAGATCAGATGCCTTGCAGTTGGGTCTTTTACTTTGATTCTGCACAGCTATGAAACTGGGAGACTAGCTGGGTGTTTGGAATAACCAGTGAAGATGAGTACCCACGTTAATTTTTAAATAGAGTGTGAGTACTTAATTCTGTGATACTTTTTTTTGATCTATGCAAGGAGATACTTTAAAATTATAACCCACAGAATTCTCCTGATACTCCCATAATCAATCTCCATTTGCTTCACCTTCAGGTGTTGGCTAGCAGTAAACCATGGGCAATTTCAAAGGGCATGCCCTCCCTGGAAGCTTTTTCCTTCTTTTTGGCTTGTGGTGGTCAGTGAAGTATCCACTGAAGTATGCCTGTCGAAAAAACAAGAATGCTTGCTACCTTGGTTCCAGGGCAGGATTTCAGTACCTGGAGTTTGTAGAGGGGATCATCAAAGCTGTCTTTGCCCTGATCGGTAAGTAAGGTGGGCTGACAATGAAAATGCTATGTCTTTTAACACTTTTTTTTTTTTTTTCTCTGATAAAACATCTCATTGTGTTTTGGTGTTTTGTCTTTTAAACACCAAGAATCTAAGAACTAGTGGGGCTACTGCTATTAATTACACAGTTATGATCATAACAGGGTTTCCATCCATAGCACTCTTCTGGAGCTGAGTCTCCTGACAAGTTCACAGCTGGTCCGAGTGTTCATATGCTGTTCACTACTTCAGGGAGGGAGAAAAGATATTTAGGCAAGGGGCTCTCACATGCAGACTGGGAGCACCAGACTGTGGGGGCATTGCTTTTCTGTTTTGAATCCCACCATCTTAGATATCGGTAGTCTCCACTGAGTTATTGGTAAAATATGTAAATGCAGATGCTTCTCCACTGGTGTCATTTAAAGTGAAAATATTCACAAAGAAAGACTGAGCTCCAGATGTTATAGCTGCAGGACTTTTGCAACAGGGTGCTGGTGGTGGCCTGTTTCTCCTTCTGTTGTGGACTGGCCTGGGTACAAAGCCACAGGGATGGTTTAGTGGGTTTTGCAGCCAACTAGAAGTGCTTAGTTCTTGTTTATGTTCCAGCAGGCTGTATGTTAGCAATTTATCTTTCTAGAATAAGTAAACTAAATAACAGGGGGCCTGGGGAGCTCAGCACATGTAGCTTTCAAGTTGAAAAGGATCTTAATTTTTAGTATTACTAGATTTTTAGGTTCTATCTGGCTATTGTTTTTTAGATGCTCAGAGTTGCTTGGTTTTTGATCAAGGTGCAGGCTGTGCCAAAATCTTGTTCTTGCTCTTCTTTAAGATCAGCTCTGAAGAGATACTGTGTGTACAGTACTTTGATATGCCTTAAAAAAATTATCAAAACCTAAATAATAGCATTCATTTTGAGGTGTGAGTGGGGACGTCTTTCGTACAGATCTCCCAGTCAGTGTCTAGAGGTAGTTGGGTGGCTAAAGTACTCATTTAGCATTTTTATTTTCACCATGAAACAAAAAAATGTTATTTTAATGTATGGTAATTTCAGTTCACAAACGTGGACAAGAAACCCTGGTGAAGACAAAGAGTAAAAGTAGCAGAAAGAGTAAACCCTGTCGTTTCTGTGTTAGGAAATTTGAAATAAAGGTGGAAAAGTATTGCATTTGGACTGCAGAATATCTACTTACGCAGCATGATGCTGGCCCGTGCTTTGCAAGCAATGTATTTAACTTTGAAGTTTTAAAGTGTAACACGTTTTAAATCCTTCCCAAGCTTCACTGATATAAAGTATCTAAACGCAGCTTTCCTCTTGCAGGAGTACTGCAGCTATTTAGTAAGACACTGAGGGGGCCAAGGTAAGGGAGGCAATGGAGCAGCAATTCAAATACTAACTTGGTATACATTCTCATGGGACTTTTAATAACTGTATAGTGGAGGGATTTCCTTTTATGGCTTTATAGGAAAAATCCCCTTTGAACTAAGATTCTGAACTCTGGCATCCTGCACACTGTAGGGGACTGAAACGGTAAATCTTTCTTTTGGGGACTTCAGCATGTGTTACACTCATGTTTGAACCACAGGAGAAGGCAGCTGAAAAATTCAGTTAGAGGACTACTACAATAGCAATTGTTAGGACAAAAAACCCAGCACAGAATAGCTGTTCACTGCTGGAAACTGCAAGATGCAGATAGTCCAACCAGGAGCAGAGATGAAGCCTGGTTTTCCCTGGCTTTCTCTTCTCTGAATTATGTGATGCTTAATATATGCTCTAGCTCACTCTGCAGTCTTCCCATCAGCAAAGCAGCTTATTTCATCTCTCCTCCACCCACTGCCTATTTTCTTGTAAATTTATATAAAATTAATATCTTTGAGACCTCTGTGCATTTTCACTTGAATTTGGACATGTTAAAAACTTTATTGCAAATGGCTGAACTGGGCAGAAGGGAGGAAAATGTAGCAATCACCCAGAGCAATCCTCAGGCAGCCAGACTAAATCTCAAATTGACCAGTGTTACGCTGCATGGGAATATATCGTTTCCTCTATTGTTTGCATAAAGACTTATCATCACCTTAAGCATCAGGACAAAAAGTTATACTTTTCATTTCATGTGCAGGAATGGTGGCTGAGCAGTTTGTTCCTGATGGACCTCATCTGAAGCTCTACAATTATGAGGAAAAGCACTGGGATCACCTCATGAACTGGCAACATGCCACCATGTACCTCTTTTATGGCATATCAGGGTTGGTTGACATTGTGGCTCACAGGACCAGTGCACTGCCTGTGGCCATGGACAAGATGATGCTTTCGTTAGCAGTGTTTATTGAAGGTCAGTTTACCTCTTCCTGCAGAAGTGTGTGCAAAACTTGCACAGGGGAATGCGTCTTGGGTCTCACATCAGTCTTAGAGAATGAGCCTGCAGGAGCTGAGTGTTTAACTCTCTGAAGTGCCTAAGAAAGATCAGTCTTGGTCCTCCTTAAACTGCACTGCAGCCCAGAGCATGATCACACATCCTAGAGGTGTATCTGTGCTTCCCAGCTGGCTTAGATAGCAACAGAAATGTTATAAAAATAGCAGCACAAGCCTGTTTTGAATAAGTGCTCAGTAGCTCAGGTATGTGCTTCAATGTATGTACAGACATGGCCCACAAGTTAGAGTGCTTTTTCACTTGTACAGCAATCATATGTTGAAATTGCACTGGAGACCCACTCACTTTGTGTTTTCTGTACACGCAGCATATCTCATAGCATCCCTCTTGTTACACTGCAGGCACAGATGAATGACACTTTTTGTTAATGTGTTTTAAACGAAGGGTGGCAGAGCTACAACTTCCCATGCAATTTCCTGGTCTGAACTGAAGAGTGGGAGTACACACTACTTAAGAATTTGTCTTAAAAATTGCTGTTAGTGCAACTAAGAATGTGATATTGGCATGAAGAGAAATGCTAAAGGTTCACTGTTTTATGAAAACAGATGCAGGGAGATTTCAAAGGAAGAAAGTATCTTAAAATGATCACTTAATTTATTCCAGGTTTTCTCTTTTGCTACCATCTTCATGGGAGAGCCATGCTGGATGTCCATGTTCATCAGTTACTGCTGTTTGCTGTCTTTGGAGCTGCTGTTTGCATATTTCTGGAAGTTTTCTTCCGTGGCAGTATTGTGCTAGAGATGTTTCGTACAAGCCTTTGCATATTACAAGGCAGCTGGTTCTGGCAGGTAGGTCACTTTTCTGCCTTAGGAACTTCTTCCTTCACCAAAATTAGTGATTTAGCCCTTTGAAGAGGTTTCATAGGGGATGTAATATGCCTTTTAAACACAGACCTAAAAGGACTCATAGAAAACAATGCACTCTTAATGTCCCTTTAAAGATATAAAAGTATTTCTTGTATCAATTTTACAGAAGAGGAAGCAGAAGCCATTTTACTTCTTGTGCATTTTATCAATAAAAAAGCTAAGGAACTTTTCTTGAGCTCTCCCTTGTTCACTGACCATTCTTTCTGACCCTTATAATGTCCTGTTCCAAATCCACAAGCCAAATGGCAGTGTTTTTAGAGCCCAGCAATATATGCTGTTCTTTATGAAGACAATCTCCAGTCAGCTGCTGGAGCGGTGAATAGATGCCCAGCAGAGTACTGGATGGGTGAGGCAATGCACTCATTGACATTGCCCAGCTCAAAAGGTATTTAAGCTCCCAGTCTGCGTTAAGAAACTGGGTCATGCAAAGCCTCCTGCTTTTCCAGGGCTCTGGAAACTGAGCAGAAGAAAAACCAGCTGAAACCGTGGTATTTCAAGGATGTGGCTCCCAAAAGGACTCTTCAAAAATGCAGCTTCCATGCCCTCACTTACTTGTGATTCTATCCAATTAACAGATATTTGATAATGACCCTGTCTCTACTGTCAGAACAAGAGAAAGAATTTAATGAATTGCTGTGATCTCATAACAAAGAAATAGGAGCACTAGTGCTGATGTGTTTCATCTTACAGTGGAGAACTGAGGTCACTCCAGAGATTTTTCTTTCCAGCATGTCTAGACTGGCTTCCCTTTTTTATATGCTGGCAAGACATGATGAAAAAAAATGTTTGCTGTTTCTCAGGAGAACTGGACACTCAGCACCAAATCAAATACCTAAATACTAGCTCTGGCAAGAAGACAGACCTCCTCAACGGCAGTATTTTTCTATAAGTGAACTCAAGAACCTGGTGTTGCAGCACTTTGTGGTTTATTTTCCTGTTTGTACACTTTTTATTGGTGATTTAAGAAGCTTTACATGAGAGGAATTAGACACAACCATTTATTCTTTGTTGTCCATCCAGTCTAATTTTAGAGCAAGTTATTTCTTTAGCTCTGGAGACGATGTGTTTTTTGTTTCAAAGTGAAAAATTGAAGAACTAAAAATACAAGCAATTAAGTGTAGCTTTTTTCACACCTGCAGGAGACTTCAACCATATGTGTGACTGAAAACCACGTACTGGCTGCAGCATGACAGATTTGTAAAAAGTAAAGGGAACTTCTGCATCATCAACTCCCTCATTCATTGAATTCTCTGCATGGAAATGCAAAATGCACTCCTCCCATCCTCCTTCCTCTCCTCTTCCTAGGTCCTAAATTCTCAGCTGAACTGCTGAGCCATGGCTCTGAAGAGTATTAGGCAGTACAGAGGACCAGTGCTTGACATGCAGACCCCTCTGCAGCCACAGGATTACTAGCTTCCCACCTTATGCATTAATATCAATTTGATCTTTTCCAACTCTGAATGTACAAATTAGCTATGTATTTCACATGGCCGAATAGCCTTGGGTGACAGCTCCATTTTTAAGTAATTTCAAAACCTGATCTTTTTCCTGGATGGCCCAGAAGAAATAGACTTATGTTCACCTTTATTTATTAATTTACATCTTCCGAATCGTGTAGCACATTCCCAGACACTGTTGGGAAGAAGTGAGTGAGTGCAAACGGCCGGGTAGGCTTTCTTGTTGGTGATGTGCTTGCAGTTCAGACCACACAAGGCTGAGCACTGGCGCCTTTCCATAGAGTACATAGCTGTGATTGTTGTGGGACTTGTTGGGCAGGGTCCTTAATTCTCTGGGCAAGAGCAGGGGTTTCCTGGGACAGGCTCTCCATCTTCAAAGGCACTTCTGCACAGAACTGTGTAAAATAATCCATTGCATCTGAGTGCGACTGCAAAATTGTTTTTAATAATAACCACAGAAATAATCAGCACTTAGAAAAAAAGAGATGTCTGCCTTGTGATAGGTAGCACAAAACATGATACAGCATGACTTTTGCTAAATATGTATTATTTTATTACAGATTGGCTTTGTGCTTTATCCTCCAAATGGGAGGCCAGAATGGAATCAGATGGATCATACCAATATGATGTTCCTGACCATGTGCTATTGCTGGCATTATGCCTTTGCTTTTCTTATACTTGCAGTCAATTATACAATTGTCAGCTGGTAAGTTATTTGAGACACTAAAACTTTGGAAACTTGTCTATTTAGTCTAGCAGAAGCCTAATTTTAGAAATGTCTCACTGACAAATCAAGTTTTCTACAAAGTAATTAATTGTCTTGCAAGGTAAAATAAAAATAGGTATTGTTAATCAATGAAGACAACATGATTCACTGCTTCAGTAGAAAGGGGAAAAATAGTCATGAAGCACAGCTCTGAAAGGATAATGCTTCTCACTTAAAAGAAGCTCTTTCTTAATAGTGTTCCATATATGTAAATGCATATTAAGTTAGAAGTAGGAGAAGTTTTTTTTCGTACAGCATCTTCTCTCCCAGTGGTCATCTCTAATTCCAAGTGACTTAGCCAGCAGGCTTCATGACTTTGAAGATTATTGGACAGGTTTCATTGCTAGCAATTCCTGTGATCAGACCTGATTTCTTTTCCACTAGCCAGTTTCATCCCCCCATTTCTAAAGTTAGCTTTTTTTTTTCGTGTTAATGCTGATAAAATTACAACCACAGTGTTAAATTAATTATAAAAATGAGCCTGATTCTGCCATGTGTGATCACCTGCCTGCAGGACCTTACCAAGCCTTTGGCTGCACTGTTCTAAACATGCTTCTAACCCCTCAGTTTACCCTTACCATCCTAATAGCCCTATTTTATCAGGCTTTGGCTACATGCAGTTCTTGCAGTCTTGCAAGAACTGAGATGCCAGTTCTTTTTGGATCTTTTGTCTGAAAGGCACTGACATTCAAGGCTGGGTAACTGGTTTGTTGTGTGAAGGATGGCAACTATAGAGTAGGTGACAGAAATCTTACATCCCTTCTGATGCTGGAAACGGCGGCTGGTGCAGCATGTCTTACAAAGAGTATGTTCAGGTAGTATCATTAAATGTAGCACATACTAATGTCATGGTACATGTTCACATTATATAGTTGTCACTCATGCTAACATACAGCTATTTACAACCAAGGCCTGTGGTTAAATACTGCCCAGATTCTTCTTGAAAACAGAAGCCATCTTTACAATGTCTTCCACAGTGGCCCACTACAAGTCTTCATACACCAGTCACCCTAATTCCCTGATGAGGTGCAGGAGTTAAGCAGTTTTTAACCATATAAAAATGGCCAGATAAGCCTTTGAGTTTGTCCTGGGTGCAGCAGTAGCCGTCATTTTTTCTCCTTCTTACTAGCTGGTGCAGTGCTGTGTTTTGACTTTCGGCCTGGGAACAGCGTTGATAACACCGATGTTTTTAGTTACTGCTCAAATGTTTAGACTGACCAAGGACTTTGTGAGTCTTATGATCTGACAGGGAGGAGGGGAAGCCAGGAGGAAGCAGAGACAGGGCACCTGACCCAAACTAACCAAAGAGGTATTCCATACCACAGCACGTCATGACCACTATATAAACTGGGGGCAGTTTCCCAGAAGGTCTAGTTCACTGCTCAGTCGGGCTGGCTATTGGTCAGTGGGTGGTGAGCGGTTGTATTCTCTTCCCTTGTTATTTCCCTTACCAATATTATTATTATTGGTGGCAGCAGCAGTGGTTTGTGTTATACCTTAGTTACTGGGCTGTTCTTATCTCAACCCGTGGGAGTTACATTCTTTTGATTCTCCACCCCACCCCTCCGGGAGCAGGGAGAGGAAAGTGGGGGGTGGTGGTGAGAGAGCAGGCTGCGTGTTTTTTTCTGGGTTGCCTACTGGGCTTAAACCACAAAAGAGTTACTATTGAGACCTCTCATTTTTTGTTGTTTTCAGGGCAGTTCGTTCAAAGGTTAAACAGTCCCAATCCATGGAAATGGGATTACTGAAGACATCTGAACGAGATCAGGAATCAGAAGATGAAATTTAGTATGAATATGGCTTGACTAGTTTACCTGCTCTACCATTAGGCTAACTGATACCTCATTTATGCAATTTTTTAACATCTTATTCCTTCTTTACTACAACTTGCTATGCAAATATCATCCATGAGTACTGTCTACATCTGCACAGTTACATCTTTATTGGTGGAGGGTAAGCTTTGTATTGATTTGCAGCAGTTGCACTAGTACATAGCTTACCACGTGATTCAAAGAAAACCAGACTAATATTAGACAGACTTGAACTGGATAAGGTGGCATGATGAAGTCTGTGTGTTTGCCTCATTAACAGCTAAGCAAAATGCTTTCTGACTGCTACTGAATGGACCCAAGTTTCCATAATTAGGGTGTTCAAGTAAATGTGTTTGCTGCTCTGCAAGTAACTGTGCATAAATAACTCTGCAGACCTGGAAGGAGTAGTACAAGATGAAAAATCAGATTTTTGCAGCTGTCTTGTATAACACTTCTGTGTCTCTGCTTGTGGCTTTATGCTGAAAGACAGTCTGTTGAAAAGCAGAGGTGCTTTCTCCTGTTGAAAAGAACGGGTGCTCTCCCCCATGCTCGCTGTTGTTTGGGATGTGCTCCAACCTCAACAAAAGGGAAATAAGTGATATGGCAAAAGTCATCAGAAAATGATGTTGCATGTAAGCACATTGCCTCTAAGGGGCAGAACTTTCGAATCATCACTCTTGCTCTAAATATGTCTTTCAAAAGACTGACATGGGCAGCTTGTGGTACAGCAGCACTTACACTCTGTTTTCCAGAGGATTGGGAAAGGAATTTGTGCTGGTGGCCAGCAAGCGGCCATTTTACACATGCATCAGTGATAAGATGGTCATGGTAAGATGGTCATTCTGGAAAACAGCCTCTTCCCTTTAAAACTCCTTCTAAAGATACTATTTTCTTATTATTTTCTGAAACAGGCTAATGCAGGACAAAAAAATCCTGTTCAAATAATGCCTGTTCATCAGGTTTGGTGCTGTGGAAGAGTGTTTCTTTTATTATTCAAACATTTCCAGATGCTCATAAGGGAGTGCAGAGCTGAACTCTGGTAGGTGAATTAGATTTGTAGGATCTGGTCCCTCCACTTTTGAGCTTCCTTTAAATTTTTCCAGTGTGAACCAGAAAAATTGGTAGCATAAAATTACTAATTGCAGTGAGAAGGTTGCTTAATTTAGGTAATAATATAGTTTGTAGCTCAAAGGGATCTCGGGACTCAGAGAAAAAAAGGAAAAAGAAAAATCAAAGGCTTTTTCTAAAGCTGTTTAACCTTCAATACAACAAAAACATTCACTTCATTTTTAAGAGCTACCTTTTATCTCCCATTTTTCAAGGAGTACCTTCCTTAGCTGCACATGCTATTAATGCTGAATTTTAGACTGCCAGATTTATTAATGTGTTTCTGAAATCAGTGGTGCTGTTTATTTTGAAGGACATTTTCAGAAAGTGCTTTGTTTCTCATATGCAGGAGCAGGGCAGGTTTCTTCACTGCTCTTCTTAATAAATATATTTGATACTGTACAAATATTAAGGTGCTGTATCTCTAAAATAAAAGGAGAGCCTCAGAAGAAAAGCATAATAAACTGGCTGAGCTTTCTTAGAACACTTAGAAGACTTCAGTTGGTAATTCTTTAGACTATTTTAGATATTTGCCAAGTATTGTGAAATGACACTTGTAATCAGGTGCCAAATTATCCACATGAACCTACTTTGGAAATCAAGAACAGTTGGCTTACAGACATTTCTACATTTACAAATATAAAATGGGAAACTGCAGTTTGCTAAGCAAAGATCACCGCTTTTCTTAATAATTGCTGTCCTTTTCTAAGTACCTTTCTCTGAAGGATCTTGGAGATTATGGTGAACTTTAATGAAGCCCGTCTCAGGACACTCTTGTAAGCTAGGTTTTGGTATGGCATTTTTGTAGCTCCATGTCTCAGCTTTACAGTGATCTCACTATAAACTCTGAATTAATTTTTACTCCACTCTGCAAATCTAAGACTTGAGTTTCATTGCTGTGATTCCATTAAAATCAGATTTTCTGTTGGCATAAGCAAGAGGGAAGATCCATGGCTTTGCTGAGGAGCTTACCTGTTAATTGCAGCAGGGATACACTGGCGAAATACAGTGTGTCATTACACTCAGCTATAATCTTCCCTTCATTATGCCACATTATTCTTGTTTGTAAATAGTTGGGACTATTTTAAAGGGCAAATTTTTTTCTGGTTAGAATGGTTGGGGTACAAAGCTTCTGCAGTGCTGGGAGTGAAGACGGTGGTTATGTACCAAAAAGAACTTGGGAATTATTACAGCAGTCTGTTGTGATAAGCCCAAATCAGTTGACAAAGTGAGCCTCATGGGATTCAGTGATCTGAGTGAACATGGAGAGTGCTCAGCAAACTCTCCTTTTGAAAAAACTGCTTTTTCAGAAACAAGAAATGCCAGTACTTGAATGTCATGGCCAGAAGAGTGGCTGCCTGACATGGTCCCCCTGTGACTGCCTCAGCCTGGTGGCTCTGGCTCTGTCCCTATTTACATCCAGCAGTGGCTGCAGGTGTGTGCATTTTCTTCGCAGAAAACATGAGCAGGACTCTCAGCCTCCTGAGAGGTATCACCTATATCTCTTTCGTCTCCCTGCTGTGAATCTCCCATAAACGATTGGACAACTGAACGAATAAGCCCATCATACACATCTGCTGGTTTTGGTGCAACCATGCTTTGAAAAGATGCTTTTGAAGAAGCCCAACCTGGAGGCTAATGCAGTCTGTGACACAGAATTGTAGGGCAGCCTTCTTACAAAAACTCTTTTTGCATTGGGGAAAGTGGTATTACATTATTTAGCTTGAAGAAATGCAAGGAAAAACAGATCCTGAAGCCTCAAAGAAATGATAGTCTCTTGGATTTTATTTGTAATGCTTTTGTGCCTGCTATATTTTTGGTGCCACAAAGGAAAGAAACACTCCATTTCACGGTGGGTTTTTGCTACACAGAGCTCTTTACCCATTCTTCTCAAGCACTGTTCAAAAGAGATGCTCAGGAACAGTAAGGTAACTATTACAAGTTAGGAGGTACAACAGTCAGCATTTCACTAGCAACAGATTTTGCTTGAGTTGAATGAGTGGAGGGAAGTCTGACAAGTTTACAAACATCACTTAGAAAAAGGTAGCTGCTCTCAAGAACATTGAAATTATTGTTAAATATTGGTGCTTTTGAATATCTGCATGGTAGTTTATAATAGACAAAATATGCCTGTAATATTATTTAAATAAAATTGATTTATTCATATAAAATGTCCGTCACGTTTCAGGGGAAAAAATATATGCATTTATGGGGTATGATAGACATGTTACTCTTGTAGCCAACCCAGACATTTGAGAGAGTTGCACTCAAGTTCAGGAAAGGTCAGTGCTGCCTTGTCAAATTCCCTTGATTCTGTTATTTAATCATAATTTACAACACAGTTGAAAGCAACTCTTCTTGAGGTCTGGGGAGTACGATCCATGAAAGTCAAATGCTGTGGAAAAAGGAGGTCTGCACCTGGTCTCCTGTATCATACATAATGGGGCAGCCAGCAACCAAGTAAACAGAACTGCATGAATGGGATCTTTCTGTTTTGGCAAGCTTTATAATAAGAATATTTATGATTTTATTTGACTTTGCTGCCCTTTTCTTTTAAAGAGAAAAAAAAAACACTTTTTCTGCTGTAAGGTGAAAATGCATTCTGAAAGAAAAAAGCTGACACATTTGAAGACATTTTGGCAATTACAGATTTTGACCTTTTCATATTTTTCACCATTTTCTAAAACTAAGACTAGGGACCATACCTGATAAAAAGTAGCAAACAATTTTGTGAACTCTCAGACTGCATTTTAGGGATAAATTTATTAAACTTTATAGTTCCGTGGGCTTGATACCACTTTGCTACATATTTGACAGAGAGTGTTTTTTAGAGTGGGATGCACTTACCTGTATGTAAGAAAACTTCTAAATTTATCTAGGGCCAAGTAAGGGATAGAAAGTCAGCACTTCCAAATTTCCCATTTCATCTGGTTGTTCACAAATCTGAAAGAGCTGCATAAGACTTCTGAAAACTATCAGTCAAAAACTTCAAAAAACTAGAAGTAGCTTTAAATAAACCACTCTGGGAATCAACCAGTTTGCATTAGAAAGTCAAATGTACCAATGTCACTGTACACCCTCTGGTTGGCTATCTCCAGCCACATTGCCAGTGTGACTGTTTATTGTCATGGTCAACCTCAAAAATCTGGTGACAAGATACATGCCCCATCCCATTCAGGCAATCATGTAAAATGCACATTTTTGCATTGGCTCTGTGTGAGACAGATGAACTCCAGTGTGTGGCAGAAGCTTGGCTCACAATGGGAAGGCGTTTCCACCTGTGTGGATGACTTGGGACCTCATGGTTACATTGGTAGTGGGGTGAGGCATGGAGGGAGGCCCTCATGCACCATATGGGGAATCTGGTCTTGGGACAGCACTGCCTGAGCTCAGGAAGTTCACTCAGTGTTGCCAGTGGGCTGCAAAGAAGTTAGAAACCCAAACAAAAGGAGGCTGAAACAGCGCCTTGGACAAATAGGGAAGATGTCTTGGGGGAAAAAAGAGCATCTCTGAGCTGGCAGCATAAAGGCAAGGCTGCTCTTGCAGTTCCTGGGCCCATGACCACAATACCATCTGAACCAGCCTTTGCATTTTAATCTGGATCAAGAGAGCGCTGTGGATCTTAGCCGCACATCCTAACTTAAATGCCCAGGTTTGCATCATGGAGTGGAGTCAAAGCATGGGATCTGGAGTCCCTTCACAGGAAATGAAGTTCAGTGGTGGTGTCCTGTTGACGCGGGAGTCACGGACAACGCAGACACGATCAATGTGATCAAGCGATTGCCAAATTTATGACAAAGCCTTAACTCCTTATATACTATTTCTTACATGCAGTTACAGTGATTTGTCATATTATGATTGGATACATGTCTTGAAGACCCTTAGTGACTAACATATAATTGGTTAAGCACAGGTGTGAGAACTTGACCTCGAAAGCTTGCCAACAGTCCACAGTTCTCATTAACTCAGTGAATTCCAGCTTCTTCTTATCTTGCTTGCTTAAGCTTCCTTGGGCCTCTCATGGCCTTGCTGTATCTTTCAGGACTATTCAGAGTTTATGTACCAATTATCCATTCTCCCATGAGAACACTGTCTCATAGAATCATAGAAGCGTTAGGGTTGGAAAGGACCTTAAGATCATCAAGTTCCACCCCCCCTGCCGTGGGCAGGGACACCTTACACTAAATCATATCACCCAAGGCCTCGTCCAACCTGATCTTGAGCACTGCCAGGGATGGAGCATTCACAGCCTCCCTGGGCAACCCGTTCCAGTGCATCACCACCCTAACAGGAAATAATTTCCTCCTTATATACAATCTAAACTGCCCCTGTTTAAGTTTTAACCCGTTACCCCTTGTCCTATTGCTACAGTCTCTAATGAAGAGTCCCTCTCCAGCATCCCTGTAGGCCTCCTTCAGATACTCGAAGGCTGCTATGAGGTCTCCACACAGCCTTCTCTTCTTCAGGCTGAACAGACACAACTTCCTCAGCCTGTCTTCATATGGGAGGTGCTCCAGTCCCCTCATCATCCTCGTGGCGCTCCTCTGGACTTGTTCCAACAGTTCCATGTCCTTTTTATGTTGAGAACACCAGAACTGCACACAATACTCCAAGTGAGGTCTCACAAGAGCAGAGTAAAGGGGCAGGATCACCTCCTTCGACCTGCTGGTCACGCTCCTTTTGATGCAGACCAGGATACGGTTGGCTTTCTGGGCTGCAAGCGCACACTGCCAGCCCATGTTCATTTTCTCAACAACCAACACCCCCAAGTCCTTCTCCGCAGGGCTGCTCTGAATCTCTTCTCTGCCCAACCTGTAGCTGTGCCTGGGATTGCTCCGACCCAGCTGTAGGACCTTGCACTTGGCATGGTTAAACTTCATAAGGTTGGCATCAGCCCACCTCACAAGCGTGTCAAGGTCCCTCTGGATGGCATTCCTTCCCTCCAGGGTATCAACCGAACCACACAGCTTGGTGTCATTGGCAAACTTGATGAGGGCGCACTCAATCCCACTGTCCATGTCACTGACAAAGATGTTGAACAAGACCGGTCCCAACACTGATCCCTGAGGGACACCACTCGTTACTGGTCTCCATCCGGACATTGAGCCATTGACCACAACTCTTTGCATGTGGCCATCCAGCCAGTTCGTTATCCACAGAGTGATCCATCCATCAAATTGATGTCTCTCCAATTTAGAGACAGGGATGTCATGTGGGACAGTGTCGAACGCTTTGCACAAGTCCAGGTAGATGACATCAACTGCTCTACCCCTGTCCATCAGTTCTGTAGCCCCATCATAGAAGGCGACCAAATTGGTCAGGCAGGATTTCCCCTTCGTGAAGCCATGCTGGCTGTCACCAAGCACCTTGTTGTTTTTCATGTGCCTTAGCATGCCATCCAGGAGAATCTGCTCCAAGATTTTGCCAGGCACAGAGGTGAGACTGACTGGTCTGTAATTCCCCAGGTCATCCATTTTCCCCTTCTTGAAAATGGGGGTTATATTTCCCTTTTTCCAGTCATCGGGAACTTCACCTGACTGCCATGATTTCTCAAATATGATGGCCAGTGGCTTAGCAACTTCATTCTCCAGCTCCTTCAGGACCCACGGATGGATCTGATGAGGACCCATGGACTTGTGCATGTTCAGATTTTTAAGATGGTCTCAAATCAGTTCCTCTGCTACAGTGGGCGCAAGGTCTTCATTCTCACAGTCCCTGCATCTGCCTTCCAAGACTTGGGTGGTTTGGTCAGAACCTTTGCCAGTGAAGACCGAGGCGAAGAAGTCATTCAGAACCTCAGCCTTCTCCAAATCCAGGGTAGCCAGTTCTCCTGAGAGCTTCCTGAGGGGGCCTACATTCTCCCTAGTCTGTTTTTTATTTGCTATGTACCTGTAGAATCCCTTCCTGTTATCTTTAATACCTCTAGCTAAGTTTAACTCTAGCTGGGCCTTAGCTTTCCTAACCTGGTCCCTAGCTTCCTGTACAACATCCCTGTACTCTTCCCAGGCCGCCTGTCCTTGCTTCCACTTTTTATAAGCCTCTTTTTTCATTTCAATTTTCCTCAGCAGCTCCTTATCCATCCAAGGAGGTCTCCTGGCCCTCCTGCTGCACTTCCTTCTAGTTGGGATGCAGCACTCCTGAGCTTGTAGCAGGTGATCCTTGAATATCAACCAAGAGTCTTGGGCCCCCTTGCCCTCTAGGGCTGTATCCCATGGAACCTTCCGAAGCAGGTTCCTGAAGAGGCCAAAGTCTGCTCTCTTGAAGTCCAGGGCAGTGAGCTTGCTGCACGCTCTTCTCACTGTCCTGAGGATCTCAAATTCGACCATCTCGTGATCGCTGCGTCCAAGGTTGCCCTGGAGTGTCACATTTCCAATGAGCCCTTCCCTGTTGGTGAGCACGAGGTCAAGCACAGCACCTCTCCTTGTCGGCTCCTCTATTACTTGCAGAAGGAAGTTGTCTTCCACACAATCGAGGAACCTCCTGGATTGCTTGTGCCGGGCCGTACCGTCCTTCCAACAGATGTCAGGGTGGTTGAAGTCACCCATGAGAACGAGGGCCTGCGAGCGTGAGGCTTTTCCTATCTCCGCAGTGTCCAGCATTGATCTACAACTATGGGAGGGAAAGCTGCATTCATGGCATACAGCATTCCAACCTGCCTTCAGTGTTATCAGGGATAAGGTTCTCAGACACACTCTGGGATTTTTGTAGCTCCTGTGTGGCAGGCGCAGAAGCAGTAATGCTGATCTCCTGCTCCTGACGGGAATGACAGCAGGAGTGAAAGCCTGCACTGTTTTGCTGGAATTTTACTGGTGTGACTCCAACTCAGACAGACGCAATTGCAACATAAAAAAAAAGTCAAAGATGATATTCACTACTGGCACCACACTTCATTCAGGTTTGAAAACAAACAAATAAAGAAAGGAAATAAGAAACATCTGGCTCTAATTAAGGCTTAAAAGAAATGGAGGAAAGCAGAAAAAAAACGTATCTAGCCACTCAAGAATGGTTTGTCTCCCTGCAGTTGCATCACATACACAGATTTGCAAGTAATAAGGTTTTCTTTCCGTTTGATTATTCTATCATAGAAACATGGCTTATTATTTCCATAAATAAAAGTCTACTATCCCTTAGGATGTATTTATTGATTTGTTTTGGTTTTGCCATCTGGTTCCTATGATGCTTTTTTTTTTTTTTTCTCTTAAGATTTATACAAAATATTCATGTGAAGTTAGAAGTTCCCAATCTTTTTAGCTCACAGTCTTACTCCCACTTCCCAGCTGACAAACTTGTCTTCCATTTGCAAACTTGGGCTTGCAACCCAAGGTTTTGGACTCATGGTATTTTATATATGTAAACACAACATGCTTCTCAAAGACATCCATGATGATGTTAGCTATATAAAGGAATGAAAGCAGGGATGTTATTTCCATTGAATAGAATGGCCAATGTCAGTAACCACAAGAATTAATTTTTATTTCTTTCCCACTTTGTAATTTAAAAATCTCTGCAAGAGATTTTTAAAAATGCAGAATGATCTAGCAGCATTTCTACTAGCAAAGGACCCAGACCTGTGATTCAGAAGCTAGGTATGCTTTTAATATACCGTAAACCTCGGACTTGGTGCCATATTGGATGTAGCTTAACTTAATTTTGATGAACTATTCTGTGACTCAGTTTCCCCATCTGCAAGAGCTAGTCTGTCTATGCTTGGTTCTGCTTTGCTCTGTACAAGTCCTGCACAGGGACAGGCATCTTGTGTATTTTGTACTCTTGGCCCTTCTAACCTCAGAAAGGCAAACATTTAACTGCTATGGCAAGAGGCTGCAAAGTAATTCACACATGCAAGGGTACTAAGCGTTCTTGGTGAGTAGGACAAGGAGGAGATCTCCTTCTCCAGCTGAGAATTGTGGTTGCTCATGGTTTAACAGCAGCAACATAGCTGGGCCACACAGCTGTCAGGCTGCCAGGGCTTGCGTGGTTGACTCCGCAAATGGTTCCCAGGCAGTGGGATGCATGCTGGGGCCATCCCTGGAGCTGTGCTACCCAGCCTCCACTCATGGCTACTCTCACCAGGCAAAGGGGGCACTTCTGCTGCCCTGCCCCACAAAGTCCCATTTCTGCCCCTCTGATGAAGAAAGCCTGCCAGTGCTTGTGCAACCCCCTTGAGGAGGATTTTCAGTTTGGCATTTTATTGAGTTAAAATGCCCAAATACACCCTCTCAGCCAGGGAGATGTCTGCACTCCCTCCTACCCGTCGGCTGCATGCCACAGCCCCTGTGCCCTCCTTGTTGTCTCGGTGCTGATCGTGAAGGGGATGTTTCCCCTTCTCTGTTTTCAATACTAGTAAGAATAATACGGAGAGAGGAAAGCTCTAGGACAAGAGACAGACTCTTAACGGCTACCGCAGACGGTCAGGGAGATCCCCACCTGGCCAGAGCTGTGCCCAGAGGGACAGCAAACAGCCATGTCCTGCCTGGAGCTCTGTCCCAGTACCAGTCACTGGTGTGGAGATGCAGCCTGTTTTAACTTGCGAGCAGACTGTTAAGATGTTAGGCTGCTTGAAGAAGCATATTAACAGTTTTGGTGCTCTCATTTGTAAATCTAATTATTACTATTAAATCTAAATATGAAATCTAATATTAAATTATCTAATAGCATAATATTATTAATTAGATATTTATATATGTCTAATTAAATAATATTATATTAAATCTAAATCTAATTGTATTACTGAATTATTGTAAATCTAATAATCTAATTATTTCAGCATTTCCTCAGAATTTCCTATGTCCTATGTGCTTTTTTCCATATAGTGTGTCTTGATCACTAAAAATTAGATGTTTGGTGTTTTCTGCATTGATTTTTTGAGTATGAACATTTTTGTGAATATTTGCAGATTGCCACCAAGGAGATTAAATACATACCTTACCTTAGTCATCTTTTTTTCTGGATAAAAAAAAAAAAAAACAAAATAGTCTGTAAGGTGTTAGAGTAGCATCTAGCAGTATCAGTACTATTTACTGGCTAGACCAGTGGGCTGCATCCCAAGAGACCTGAGCCCTTTTTTGACTGTTTTTTTTTTTGTATATCCTTGGCATATTACATCAGTTTATTGAGTCCTTCTTCTAAAACTGAGATGAAAGTACTTCAGTAATTAAAAAAGCCAAACAAGCCTCCTTTCCTCCCTAATGAAGAACACCATGTAAGAGCAAGGTACTGTTCCTACTCACACACAAGAGATCCATCCACTGATCACTGATTATAGAAAATACAGTGTTTAGTCCAATTAGTTTTTTTAACAACTCTATTTGCCCCTTCACTTTGACTGTCATATTCATCTCTTAGCTTTTAATTTGTCAGAGGGAGACATAATAACGTGCAGAAGATGCTGATTTTGGCAGTTCTGGTGGTGTAACTTCTCTTTCCACTTCACATTTTAGTATCCATTTTCTTTTCCTTCTCCACTTCTTTCTGGATGAATCAGATGTCCTGGGAATCTGAAGTCAGAGATTTTATTCCTAGTTCTGCCAGTGCCTCCTGAGAGACCATATTTAATAGTGGAGCTGCATAGAGGACATGCAAGAAGGGTGTACCTTGCTTCCTGTCTAAATTATGTAGTATGGAAATGCCATTAACTCTCTCGGTGCATGCCAAGTGTCTGATCTAGGCCAGTCCTAACACAGTCAGCATTTCCCCCTCCTCTCAGCACAAGACAAACGTTGCTGCAGAGGGGAGACTTCATTCTCAACCTTCCACAAACTCCTCCCTGGGTCCAGCCTAGCCTCCCTGCTGCAGAGCCTGGTGGTTATGGCTGTGCCAGCAAATAAAATGAGGATACACAACAGGACTAATCCCTTAAGTGCTAGCACACTGCCTGGCATGGTTTTGGCCTGTGCCTTCCAGCACCTCATCAGACCATGCGCAGGTCTAATTTGAGGATTAGAGTCAGTTCCAGAAGGCTATATATATGTAATATATACGCTTTGCCAAGAGGGAAGAAACATTCTCTGACATGCCTCTGAGCCATGCCATACATTCAAATATCAAGCTCCATCCCTGTAATCCGGGTCCCCAGCTACCAGGGCCCTGTAGTCCGCGTCCCTGTTCGGGCGCCATTTGTAAGCGGCGCGGAGAAGCAGACAGGCCAACCCAATATGGGTGATAATGATGCGCGGATTGACTCCACAACTTGTTAAAGTTGTAAAGTAGGTATGCTTTTATTCAGCGCTGAGACGCACGGGGATAATTCCTCAAAGTCATGCGTACCTCAGTGTTGTTTCCCTCTACGTTTATTCTCTAAAGTTATATATATTCATAAGGTTGTACAACACGCCTATACAGATTCATGTCCTATCCCTGCTTCGTATTATAATGAGCCAGAAGGTCCTCTGCACCTGCGCAGTGCCCCCTCTGGTCATGGGGAGGGGTCTCAAGATGAAGTAACTGAGTCTTCCTCCTCTGGGTAGGGGTCTTCAAGATGAAGTAAATGAGTCTTCCTCTTATTGCACTTTTGACCTTTCAGTCTTCACATATGGCCTTAGGGTTTGGTCAGTATCCCAGCCATAAACCATCTGCTTCTCCCCCTTATCAGTAGATTCAGGCCTCTGCTTTTCCTAATCAATAGCTGCTTATCAATAGGATCAAATGTCTGCATTTCCTTATCAATAGCTGCTTATCAATAGGACCAAGTGTCTGCTCTTCCTTATCAATAGGACCAGGTGCCTTTGTTCTGCTTAGCAGGCATTTACAACAGACAATACTTTTCTTTAAGCAAGGAAATTCCTCTAACCCCCTTGTACAACCCCCCTGTACATTGGTAAACTCTCTGCATCAATAAGCAACTTCTAGTTTATTTGTGACGCAGTTCACACATATATAGGAGTGGTATTCAGCCACTCCTTCTTGGCACAACAGTATTGGTTAGCCCCCACAGCTTCCTCCACATTCTCCTCCCAGGTCCGGTCTCCGGCCACCTGTTGGGGGCCACCCCCTGCCTTGCTTGCACAGTCCTCCAGAACTCTATGGTCCTGCTCTTAGAGTCATTCTGCGACAACTATACTGACATGATACAAAATTATTACACTGACTACAAGAGATTTATCAGATGTTTGGAGGGAGGGAACATATCCATGCCCAAGAAGTAGCACATAAGTAAACAGCAACTATTTAACATATGTCAGTAGTAATCTACCTTGGCTAATATAAATGTATGTCCAGTGCTTTGTTCAACTTGGCGGAGCTAAACCCAGATGAGATGGGAGTTAACTCCTAGTACAACTCCTAGAAGAGTACCTCTGCTTATGCTTAGGATTTACACAACTGCAGGTAAATGAGCTGCTGGGAACTGGATGGCTGCTGGAAGTACTGAAGTAGCGCATGTACTTCAGGGACAGAAAATACCTCCATGCCCATCTGATGCATTGCTTGTTATGCATACTGGTAGTGGTCATTCTGTATTGAAACTTCATTCACAAGTATTAGCATTAACAGTTTCAATAATATTTGATTAAGAAAACCCCAATGGCTCATGATGACACAGCATTATGCAAGAAGATTTTAGATTTAGTTTAAAAATACGACCAAAACGTGATTCTTGAGATGTTTAATGTCTGCAAAACTTCAAAGCCAAAGCCAAATAAAGAGATATTTTCTGACTCTTAAGATAAAACCAGAAAAAAAACAAACATTATTTTAAGTCAGTGCCACAATTACTGAAACCTGATGAGTTTTACTGTGTTGGGAGTATATGTGACTGCATTAGTCAGCTCAGGAATCTGTGTTTGTGAAAGACACAGATTTCTCTCTGCCTAAAAGAAAAAAGAAAGCTTTATAATGGTACATGAGACCTTGAACAGCAGCCTGAGAAAGGCTGTCAGCAAACACTGACTAAAGCCACAGTTTTGATTAGTGTTAACTGCAAGCATCATGTTGTTTTTACAGAAGCGCTCTCCTGGGAAATGCAAAGGTAAGGCTGATGCTGTTTGCTGGCACCTGCTTTTTGCTGCAAGGGTGGCGTGGCAGCTGTGTCTGTACCTGCAGGGGTAAACACTGGAGTTCTCACCCCACAGCTTTGTGTTTTTCTGTTTTACGCTCCCACAGGAAGTGTCAGCCCTGATCTTCTTTACACCTTTCCCTTTCCTCTCACTCCTTTTGCACCCTGTGACCAACAGTGCCAGAGCCAGACTCTGACACCTCATCTGGGCTGTGCAAGTGCCACTACCATTGCTGTCACCTGTGACTGCTGCAGCTGGTCCCCTGTCCTGCCCCTCAGCAGACAGCCCAAGGCCTGTGCATTTGCAGGGCAGGGCTGCTCTTTCCCAGTTTCCAGGATGCTCTGTGCCAGATTACCCTGCTGTGTCACCTTCTGCCTGTCTGCTTCAGGCATGTGTTCACCAAGTAAGACAGGCTTGGAGCTGCGCTGCAAGTTCCACAGTATTTTGCAGGTTCCCAAGCTCCCAAATCTGAAGCAAGTGTCTTAGTCTGCCACATGCCCCCATGTGACACACTCATGTGCCCGGTGGGTGAGCCAGTGCTGCCAGGCAATGGGGCAACAGATGCCCAACCTGGCACTCATCTCCCCAGATATAGCCATTATCCACAGCTGCTTAGCTTGGGCTTCCCAGGTCTCGATTGCTGGAGGAGTTTTCCTTTCCTTTCTGTAAAATTTCCAACAAAGAGAATGTGTTTTGAAAAGCTGATTGCTAGTGGAGACATTACCTAGCAGCACATAGATGCTATTCCATCATCATCATGGACATCTGGCTGTAATGTAGCTGAGACAGCCTGAAACACAAATACTATATAGCAACAACATGAGCAAAAGCTGAGTGATATGTGCCAAGAACAGAATTACCCCCGCCATGTGGCATATCCCCTATAGTTTGCAATAACCTTCCAGTTTATGGATCTCATTAGAGAGTAAGAAGCTAGGCAATTTTTTTTAGCTCAGTGAGAATATTAGAAATATACAATAGCACATGTGTTCCTGGCAGCTGGTTTTTACTTTTGAATTTTCTGGTTTTACTGTATTTGTCAGCATCGCAAACATAGGCACTAAAATGTCAGATCAAATGGCAGTCCTCAGCTCCAGTTTTCTGCATTATTTCAAGGCACAGGTGCACAATTTCCACCATGAAACTTATGGGAAGGGATTCCAATTCCATCCTTCACTTTGGGACTGTGCGAGGTTTACTGTGATGTGGGGCATGGGGTTTTATCAGCTGTATTCAGTAATGCCTGTCTTAAATCAGAGTATCTCTGTCTGATTCTTGGATCTGTGACTGTCCATGTTCTTCTTACTGTTCTGGGTCTCTCAGCACTGGGGTTCTGTGGTCCTATTTTGCCTTCTTGCTCCTGTGAAATCCTGCAGAAGTAATTCTGGCTTTTCATGATTTCAACAGCTTGTACTTTGGCAGCCTGGAAACCCACACCATCACTCCTGCTTGTCCAGCAGCTGCACAAAACTGTTTCTACCTACACTGTTGTGGAAACACAGACTCATGTTTGAAAGCTTTGACCCCACATTCATGCCACTGGTTATAGGCTCAAGGAGGGATCAGTGACTGAGTACATGAGGGACACTGTGGGTCACATATATTCTTAGTCGAAGTTTCAAATTAATCATGTTTGTTTCTTTTGGTCAGCAAATTAGATAGATACATCTTTTTACATCACTATTCCTTAATATATCTTGATTATTTATTTACACAGACTCCACAGAATCCGAGCTACCTCTGTGCTTCTGCCTCAATGGTGGCATCTGTCAGGACAGAGCCTGTGTGTGCCCAGAGGAGTGGGTGGGATCTCTTTGTGAGATAGGTCAGCACAAGCCAGGCAGCATAGGCAGCTGGTGTCATTTCTGGGAACCCCTCTGCTTTGGGAAGCCTCTTATCTTCCCCTTTTGCTGAGACCTGCTCAGGAGGGTGGATCCGCAAGCAGTGATAGGGCTCTTCCTGCTAGGTGAGGCCGTATCCTTCACTCCTGTCACTCTTTCAAACGAGTAATGTATCTGGGGAAGACATTGCAGGTTTCAACTGTCTGTGGTCTGTTCCTAGCCAATTTGCTCTTTGAATTCCTCTGCTTGAAATTCACAGCGAGTTGAAAATCTGATTCAGACCTCAGCAATCGGTATCGACATCTCTGGATCTACCAGTGTTTACAGGGACACCATCCAGCTCAGCACCCTGCAGGACAGTGACCATCCTCAGTGCCTTCTACCACTGGCACTGCTTTTGAAGGAGTCACATTTCCTACGTCTGGCATAGTACTGGGCTGGTTGACTCCCATTTCAGTCCTCTGCGCCACGGCATGGCACTGCTGTAACTGGAGCGGATGCTCCCAACAGATTTTGTGAGGGCACTGGCTCACCGAGCTGCAGTATCTCCAGTGCTGGTAACATCCACAGCTCACACTTTCCAAGACAACCTACACTGTGGTCAGTGTGACACATGGATACGCTGCACCTTTGTAAAATGAAATCACACATTTGGTCAGAAGGATGTCAAAAGATCGGCAAGAAAATATTCCTGGTGAAGACTGCTAGGTAGATGGAAACTTCAGGTATCCCATGTAATTTCCTTAATACAGGATGGGTAGCACATCTAACAGATGATGACAGATTGGACGGGTTCATGATGGATTGGAACATTTGGGTAAAATGTTTTGGAGAAATTGTCTTAAAATAATCATTGCTGGAATTTCAGCACTGGAAACAAACTATTATGATGACTCCGTAATTCTCTGTGTTCACTCCTCTGGTATTCTGTATTTGATTTGCTGCAGAATAGATTTTAGTAATCATAGTTTTTAAAATATATGAGTTAAGAGTGTTTGGACTGGCATAATTAACTTGAAATAACCACAAGCATTATTGCATTTACCAAATCTAAATTTTGGTCTGTTTTCCTGAGGAACGTTTATACGGCCCATCTGTTTGTTGTTCCACCTTCTTGGCAACTCTTCACTTGTTGAACATTTTCAACTAAATTCACTAGATGGTTACAACTCTTAAAGATTTTGAGATCTTACAAGTTTTGCATATATCACTAGTTGGGTACAGAAGACCAACCTTATAAATACCTAAATGAGAAAAAGGCAAGGAGACTTAAGCTGACAGTGTGGAGGTGGGGACTGTGGGGCCAGTCCATCCAGGCTAGCCACTAAGATGCACAGCTCTAAACTACCCATGACATTTGTCTTCTCTCCACCAGTTATCAAAATAAAAATCTGTATTTTATGTATTGGGAATCAAAAGATGGATGTGAGAGACAGAAGTGAGGGAGGGACTAAGACATGATGGGGCATAAAGAATGTGTGAACATGGTGCTAAAGGTGTTGGGGAAGCTGGAAGGAAGTCCAGTTGGGTGTTGGGGGTATAAGAGAGGAGGTAATCCTTTATTGCCAGCAGGAGAGAGCACGACATAGAGGGTAGTCAAATTTTGTAAACCAATTACTTTTTTGCATTGGTGATGAAAAATTTCCACTTAGCTCATATTTCATTGCTTTTGTACATTATGTCGTAGTTACTTTCCTTTAAAGATCATGACAGAAGTGCCTGCTTTTCTTCATACTTGTGGTTTGTTTGGCTTTTTAAAAAGATCTAGAGCAATTCTGCTGAAGTCAGAATATTTGCAGTAATTTGAGATTTGCCTCAGTGGGGAAAAAACAACAGTTTTATTTCAGATGGATATCGGTCGGTGGGTGGTGAGGTGGGTTTAAACAATGACAAATAAGTACTAGTGTATGAATGCGTATGTATCAACTTATTCCTGGCTTTCATCTGTCAGATGAAAGGCAGGATCACCACAAAAGTATTCAAATGCATGGGTCTGGACAGTATTCAATCAAAGCTGCTGAAAGACCTGGCTGATGTCACAGTGGGGCTGCTGTCACCTATGGTGATCAAGGGACGACAGAAAGAATTGAAAAAAAGCCAACATTATGCCCACATTTAAGAACAGCAAGAAGGAGGACTGTGGAAACCATAAGACAGTCAGGTTTACCTCAGTCCTAAGAGTATTACAGAGCATGTCTTCTTGGACATGTCCTCTTGGAGTCTATTTCCATGCATGTAGAAGACAAGAAGATAATCAGGAACATCACGGATCTACAAAGGGAAAATCATGTCTGACCAACTTGTCTGCCTTCTGTCTTCTTCAACAGAAGAGCAACAGATGTAGCATACCTTGATTTTAGAGATGCTTTTGACACCATCTCCTTCAGCATTTTTGTTTGGTAGATGAATATATATGGGTTTGGTGAATGAACTGGATTCACTAGCTGGACTGAAAATTAACTCAACAGCCAAGCTTAAAGGGTAGTGATCAGTGACTTGATTGGCATATAACAAAAGTAACCTGCTGGTCAGTACTAGGGCCAGTATCATTTAATGTCTTCATCAAAGACCTGAAGGATAACACAGCATGCCTTCTTAGCAAATCTGTAGACAATACTAAACTTGAGGCAGGGCAGAGGTATTGTGATACAGTTAATAGCATGGTCTCAATGCAGAACCATGAAAAACCTGAGGATAATGACAACAGAAACCTCACAATGTCCAAGAAGGACAAGTGCTGATCTCCATGCCAGGGACATTGGCACAGGCCAGAAACTTTCTGGCTGAGGAGCAGCCCTGCTGCAAATTACCTGTGAGAGACGGTGAATATTCAGGTTCAGCATGGGCCAACAGTGTGTGTTCATCACAAAAAAAGCAGAGCTGCTGTGCTTTGTGGAGAGAGACAGGTTGACAGACTCTATTACCCTCATCATCCTGGCACTGGTGAGACACCACCAAGGAATATGGGCCTGCACCCCAGGCTAAAAAGACATGGAGAAGCTGGAGAAGGTCAAGCAGGAGCCCTGCTAATCACCTCCTGGCAAGCAAAGTTCAAGTACGGTGCTATAAAGCAGACCTAATCTTTGCAGTCATGCACCCTTATTTGTTCATAACCATTTCTACAGAAGGGAAGTATCATTGTGTCATGGGAAACTGAGACACTATAGAAAATACGACCCACAGAAAGTTATGTAACTTGACAAGGAAGCCTGTGCCAGCACATGGAGAACACTCCAGACCTCCTGAGCCCCGCTCAGAACCTCAACCATAGGTATGCTTCTCTGACTCAGTCCTGCTAATAGAACACAGTCAGCTGAAATGTGGTCCAAATTAACAGAAGTTAGCAAAACCAGGATGTTGCAAGTCATAAGATCAAGCAAAATATTTCTGCTGAATGCTGCAGCACTTTTTTCAAGTGTGTGCTGCAATGCAAGGTAAATTTGTGTTATGTTATACTGGTATGGTATGACATGAGTAGGCAATAACCTGCTGTACTGTGTTAGGTCCACTGAGCTCATCATCCTGCCTTTAGATGTAGACAGTAGCAGGTGCTTAGGCAAGGTGTGGGGCTTGGGGTGGCCACCCTGTACCATTGTGGCAGGCAGTTGGGCAGCGACTTCCTGCACCAGAAGCTGCATTGAACCCATCATGGTTCAGAGTCACCAAAAGACTGTGTCCCCCATTAACTGTCCAAACCCCATGTGGAGCAAATTTATGGTTTTGCCCCCTGCTATCCTGTGGTATTAGGTTACCAAATCTGATTTCTGCTTAGGTAACAAGACCCTGGAAGAGAAGCTTTATAATCTTTTACAAACTTTGTAGGACCAAGACAGTGAAAATAGGAGAGGTGGAAAAAAATATGAGCATTAGGGTTTCAGTGACTTCGTAAGTATCACTTGTAGCAGCTCAGCAGCTTGCGTTTAGATAAGCTTTACTCAACTGCTTTTATTTCCCTTAGGGCAAAAGATTCAGTGAGCTTCTATCTCAATACTATTTAACTTTTGAAAATTGGTCCTTGCACCAAAAATATTTGATTTGCATATATGTTTTCTTTTCCTCCTGTGCAGTTAATTTCTGTGAAGCCAGTACTTACACAGTCCATATTTCTGAAAGCATTACCAAAAACCTTTGATGGATTATAGTGAGTAAATATAGCAACTCAGAAGGAAAATGCAAACCTGACACTTCAAATAGTATGTGCTTCTTTCCTTTAAATTCTACTTCCCACAAGCAAATATAAGGTTTGTGAAAGATGTCGGATTATTAGACCAGATGAGAGGTTGATGTTTGAAGCCGGAACAGCATAGCTCAGGCAGCAGGAGCACAAACCTTTCCAGGCAGCTTTCTATCCCAAATGCAGAGAATTTAAGGCACACACCCTGAGTTGTATCCATATCTGTCTAGGACTGGGCTGTGAGTCAGCTAGTATTGATTAGGAGAAAACTCCAGGAACAAACTTGCCAACAAAGTTTTCAAGCTGACAAGCAGGTATTCTTTATTTGGGTGCCAGGAGACACGGGGGATAGCTCCTCCTAACGTGTGTCTCCGTATTGCTACACAAGCCGCCCTTATATAGTCACTGGGCATACATACATATTCATGAGGTTACGTATGGATTACATTATTTTCCAGAAAGTTCCCCACATGTGTACAGAATTGTGGTGGTGGTCTCTGAGGGTCATTTACTTCTTCCAACAATCTTCATCGCTTCTGGCAGCCTTTGAAGCACACGCAGTAGATGCTTATACCATCTTAATCGGTTTGTTAGCACCACAGACATAATAATCCTCATGTCCTCCTACTTATCAGTTAGTTTAACCATAGCTCATCCTGGACACCTGCCTTTCTCGGATACTCCTTATTCTTGCATACTGTTCTTTTAGACTGTTTTCCTTAAAACTACGTCTACTATAACGTTTTATCTTGTACAAGAATTCTCAGTATGTTCTCTAGCTGTACTCTTTTTTTTTTTTCCCTATGCATCATGCACCTCAGTAATTTTCCATTGCTACTGTTACAAAGCCATCAAATGTAACATTACTTAAAACTGATTCCGAAGGTTTATATATTCCATTTTGTAAATTTGTGCCCCCCCCCCCCCCCCCCCCGTATCTGCTCCTGAACAGCCTTTTGATAGAAAATAATCTATTCATTTCCTACTATTTAGCATTAGGATTCAGGATACTTTCCATCAGCTGTGGTTCCATGAACTGTCTCAGCTTCCAGAGACCTTGTAGGAGTAAGTTTTGCACAGCTGCTCCACACACCCTTTGCATTTCTTTCAAGGCATATGAAATATGTTTCTCAGGACATGATTAAAAGTCTTTCTGATAGCTCAGTGCTGATGCTTCTGCCTCCCATTTAAGAGATGTGTTTCTGCAGCTCTAGTGTAACTAAACCTAGCTGAATTTGGCATGAATAATATCAGCCACTTTGACAAGATTGTGTATATGAGTATAAACCACATGTTCTAAAAAGAGTAAGAACTAATTAAATAATTCATGGTCACTTTTAACTCTGAAAGACAAATATTTTACATGCAAACAGAAAACAGCACTGGATAGGGTCTCACAGCCACAATACAGTTTTAATTCCTAATGAGGTCATGTGCATGTGAGTGCTTCTCTAGTAAATGCCTATCTTTCTGCTTTTACAAAATTACAGGTAACACTTCAATAGCAATCTGGATGTGCTCCAGACAAGGGAAAACACCTACTTTAGAGCACCCCAAAATTCTGAATTGTCATGAAAATCTGGACTCCCTAGCATCACAGGTAATCTTAAATTACTATTTAAACTGTGTCTGAGATTCTGCATCATTCCAAGGGGGGAAAGAAGAAGTGATAGGAAATTGAGGCAGGAAACATATATGTGTTACATTTCTTAGAACTTTGCAGAAAGCAAAATGAAGGACCAAAGCCTTTTTTCAGTGCCATTCTCACCATGTGCCTGCTTTGCAAATGGCCTGAATTTCCAGTGGTGGTGATTTTATTCTGATTTTGTCTGAACATAGCATCCCATTTCATATTCCTCAACTGGCCTGTAATTTCCTCACTCAGGTTCTCAGTTCACAGCAAACACCTCTGAATGGAGGAAGAAATGGGCTACATTTGCTTTAAATAAGAAAAGTCCATTTAATAATGTATTTTTGCTTGACTATTGTATCCAGTGCTCCACCTGCTGGGATCCTTTGAGCTCAGTATTTTTTCTCAATACACAGACTTTACTAAACGGTTCAAATGCTAAATCTTCTCTAGATTAATATATACCACTAGTAGTACCTATTTATAATGCTAACAAGAGTGCAACGTCAGGATGCAACATAGGCTTATTCTGCTGCCATTAGCGTTTTGGGGTTTTGTTGTTGGAATTGTGATGTGGGGCTGCCACCTAGTGAGCTCAGGGATGCTAGGAAATGGGAGGAGAAGGAGGTGCTCTTGCTAGTGAACGAGAGCTCAGGTTTAAAAGGATTTTCTGCCTTTTAAATATCAATAATTGATTTGAATCCAAGGTCATGCTAAAAGTCAGAATTAAGAACAGTGAAAATAGGCGTTCATGATGTACTGTTTGTTCGTGGTGTATATGCACATGTTTTCAAATCAAATAATATAATCTCCAGGGGTAATAGATATAAATTTCCTTCCTCCCTATGCAATGCATTCACCTTTCTTTTCTACCATTCCAAGCTTTATGAACACTTCAGAGCTGCATGGTTGAATTAATCTTGATTTCGATAGCTTCCCAACATAAAAATTTGCGAACAGTTCAGTTACTGAACATATTCATTTAAGCTATTCATTGATTGGATTAGAAAAGAGATGACTTGATACCCTGTTTAGTTGGTCTTCACAGACTACAAAGGAAATTCTCCTGATGATAAGCAGGTTTTCCATCTCCTTAAGTCTTACTGTTACTTAGCTATATCTTCACATAACATACAGCTTAAGCCTCATCTTTTTTTTTTGTTTAGACTTTTAAGATATTGTAGACATTTACACTGTACCTATTAAGTGCTAACTTACTCAAACTGGACCCAGCCAGTGCTTCTAGCAATTCTTATTAGTATCTCCAGCATCAGATTTTTTTTTTTTTTCTACATTTATTCCAAGCTGACACTATATACAATATACTGAAGTGATGATAAGGTTCTCAGTGCAGGTTATGAGCACTGTGTTGAGAAGCACAACTATTCCAGATGAGATTTCTCAAGTTCCTCTGGTGGCTTTTCAAAAAATCCCATTCTGGTTATTTAAGAAATAGTGAAAGGTGTACAGAAGTTTATAGACTCAGATGCTCAATGAACTAAAGACAAAAGGGAGGTCCTGCTGATACATACAGTTATTTCACAGCAAGGTGTGGAGAACAATGAGGTCAGGCTCTTCTTCAAGGTGCACAGTTTTAGGAAGAGCAGTAACAGAGACAAGTGGCAACATGGGAAATTCCAATTAGATAAGAGAAAATTCTTTCCCTTGATGCTGGTCAAATACAAGCAGGTTTCTGAAGGAGGTTGTGAAAATTCAAAGTGAGCCCCTGAGCAGCCTGGTCTCAGTTGACCTTGCTGGGTTAGGGGACCTCCAAAGTACCCTTCCAATCCAAGGTACTCTGGAAGTCTATGAAATCATTCCCTAGGGAGAAACTGCAAATACTGCATACTTGACACAAACAGAAACAATTTAGGCCACCAATTTCTTGCATATTTTGATCTTATGTGAGAATGTTATAAAAGTAGTGACTCTTTTTCCTTTCCTCATTTTCTTTCTGTTGAATGGCATTTTCCTAACTGGTTGAAACTGTGAACTCCAGCAATATTGCAGCTATTGCAAGTAACACTGAAATCCTTACCTCCATGCCAGACCAACTGATCACAGAACATCTATGCTGCTGCAAGCATCTCAGTGCAGATTCTGAAAACACCCAATGTGTCAGAAGACTCTTAGGTGAGACTTAACTAAGACTAAAAATAAGACCTTTGTGGATTCATATCTGGGATATCAATTCTGTCCCCTCTCTGCCAGCAGAAGGAACAGTTCTCAGAGCTGAGTGTAAATTTGTTTCTTACCAGGTGTTTAGACTGTTAGATATATGTTAGACTTGCATATACCTGAAATTTTAATATTAACATTGTTGGATGTTTATCAGGTAATCCTTACGGTTTAAATTAATACACGTGTGGTATTTATGAACTCATTGGTGCAAAGTCTGTGTTTTCTCAAATGGCATCCTGTGCTTGGTGTACTCTGTAGCGCGTACTTTCAATCAATGCTTATGAAGTGTTCTTTGTCCATCCACTATGTAGCACATGGGGTGATTTATTTTAATTGCATTTGAATACTGCCTTTTTTTCCTTCTTGTCTCAGATATCTGTGGCAGCAGTGGCTACAGTAAATCAGTTCTTGGATGCCAATGAAACAGAATTCAACCAAAATAATCTCGTCAATGTTACAACAAGGTAATTTTAGCTTTTGACATTTTTTTTAGATGTAGCAAACTGCATTTTCCCTTCTGTTTCAGGATGAAAGCAGTTCATGGACAAGTCAAGACACTTTTAGTTTTCAAGTCCAATATGGAATTTCATTGATTCAGGAGATTTATACTGGTGTAAACAATTCTGGATTGATTTTTCTGCTTTGGAGAAAGGATAAGAACAGGCAATGAGGAAAAGTTCCTGCTGGATAACCAAATCAGAGAGGAAGCCGGAAACTGGAACTGTAGCCATATCTTAACAAATAATGGTAACTTTTTTCCCACTCTTTATTTCAATGCAGCCTCACAAAAACAATGGAGGAATTTTCTTTGACTTCCAACATCTCACAGACCAATTTCACAATCCGGTCTGCTCCACTGAAATTAAGCTCCTCTATAATTCTGTTTTCAGCACAGAGGGGTAAGTCTGTGTGTGTTGTTGGATTAACTTAGACAAGGCAGTATGTACCATAAATTCTAATGCACCCACTGCTAATTTTTGCAGATACAACACCGGGATATTATCAGCCAACAAAACTAGAAATACAGGAAAATGTCCCTGGGCTTATTGCTGATGTCAGTACTGAAGTTCATATACCGTTCAACATTATAGATCACAGTAAGTTCTTTCTCCTGCTGAAGACTGTGCCTGGGAAAATTTTGAATGAATATCCACTAAAAATCTCCTTTGGAAAAAAAACCCAGAACAGTCCAAACCCTTAGCCAATATAAACAATTACATTCTTTTTATGCATGGTGATGCCATATGGCACAAGAAATACACATGCTGGATGAGATGTAATTTATTTTCTAAAATTGAGAATGTAATGAAGCTTTGACATTAAGAGTTAGTACATATTTACTTTGCCTGAAATCCAAACATCAATAGTTTTAACTAAAATTACTATTACTGTCAGGTGTCAGCCAGGACATACACATCTTCACACCTACATATTGGAATAGTCTTTAATGGCATGGTCATACAGGGTTTTTCCAGAATCCATTACTTACCCTCTGCAGTGCTTAGAGGATAAATTGGTGTTGCCCTGAAGAAAAAAAAAGCAAAACAACAAAAAAAAAAAACCCACAAACCAAACAAAACCAAAACACAACAAAAAATACCCAAAAAACCCCAGCAGCTTGTAGCTCCTCTGCTTCATTTGCTGCAGAAGCTGGTGAGTGTTGAGGAGTTGAGGTTTGAACATGCACATTCCTATGTCATACTAAAAATCACAAGTTTCAGACTGGGCACTTGAAACCAGCAGACTTGTCCTCAGTCTCTCTGAGGACATCGCAGCACAAGAGTATAATGAAGGTGAAGTTTGTGGAGCACTTAGACATCAGAATTCTGAACATCATTCATATACTAGCCCACAGGGAAATGAATAATTCAGTCCACTCACTAGGACTAGAAAATAATCAAAGGGATATATCAGGTAGCCCCACATACACAGCAGTGACAATAAAACAATACAAACACTGAATAACTCATTAACTGGTCACTGTCATTTCTTTTAACTGTTTCAGACAATGATCCTGTGGAAAAAACAGTGTAATCAAGTAATTGAAGCCTTGAACATAACACTTTTCCTCAAGAGAGCTAGATTAAACACACAGCTTGTCTTAATAAAAAATATATTTCTTCAATATTAAGTACACAATCATGACATTCCATGTCATGTCATCTCCCTTGATGATCAAATCAGAGAGAGATCAAACCAGTCTTTTTTGATCTTAAATAAAAAGTACAAAATCAAGAACAAATATATATAGATACATATATATAAAATATATATTTATATAAACCAGGATTTTTACTTCCTCAGTTGAATAGCAATTAATACTAGTAATTTAAATCACTTAGATGAAATCTCTCTAGTTCAATAAAAGAGTGCTGAAGAAACAGAATCCAAAACCTGGATCTGAAGACAAAAGCCCAGCCAACCTCTTATACTCTGACTTCCTCCTAACTGTAAATGTCCTCGGTGTTACTGTTTCTTTTTTAGTGTTACTAAAAACTAAAAGCCTGCCCATTTGGAGTGTGTGCATGTATTGGGATTTAGCATATTATTTTCCTCACTACCAGTATTTTTCCCCAGAAATCACAGTAAGAGAAAGGCAGTGATTATTTTCATGCTCCACCTCAGCAAAAATTGAAGATGACCCTCCTGAGATCCAGGTCAGAGCAATCCCAGGAACAGCTACAAGTTGGGCAGAGAAGAGATTCAGAGCAGCCCTGTGGAGAAGGACTTGGGGGTGTTGGTCGGCAAGAAAATGAACATGAGGGGGCAGTGTGAGCTCAACGAGAAAATGAACACGAGGCGACAGTGTGAGCTTGCAGCCCAGAAAGCCAACTGTATCCTGGGCTGCATCAAAAGCAGTGTGACCAGCAGGTCGAAGGAGGTGATCCTGCCCCATTACTCTGCTCTTGTGAGACCTCACTTGGAGTATTGTGTGCAGTTCTGGTGTCCTCAACATTAAAAAGGACATGGAACTGTTGGAACAAGTCCAGAGGAGGGCCATGAGGAGGATGAGGGGACTGGAGCACCTCCCGTATGAAGACAGGCTGAGAAAGTTGGGGCTGTTCAGCCTGGAGAAGGCTGCGTGGAGACCTCATAGCAGCCTTCCAGTATCTGAAGGGGGCCTACAGGGATGCTGGAGAGGGACTCTTCATTAGAGACTGTAGTGATAGGACAAGGGGTAACGGGTTAAAACTTAAACAGGGGCAGTTTAGATTGTATACAAGGAGGAAATTCTTTCCTGTTAGGGTGGTGAGGCACTGGAATGGGTTGCCCAGGGAAGCTGTGAATGTTCCATCCCTGGCAGTGTTCAAGGCCAGGCTGGGCAGAGCCTTGGGTGAGATGGTTTAGTGTGAGGTGTCCCTGCCCACAGCAGGGGGGGTGGAACTAGATGATCTTAAGGTTCTTTCCAACCCTAACTATTTTATGATTCTATGATTCATGGGAAAAGAAGCTCTTCTCTATTTCTTAAACGGATTCTAAATAAACATCTAAACAAAAATCTGCTGTAAATACTGGATGTGTGAAACAGCATAGTGTAGGCTTCTTCAAAGGCACCAGCTTCTCTGAGATATGCTATTCATACCTACTTTTCTGTTTGCCTTGTGAAGGTTCATCAGGTAATGGAAGAGTTGGTTTTGTCCTGTATCAAACGACAAACTCTTCCAGTCAAGGATTTATCAGACTCGCCATAGTTTCTCTAGACAAATTGTCTCTGGCAACATTGATGGTGGAAGAACCAGCAGCACTGAAACAGCCTTCAGTCCCATGGTAAGCTCCAGTAAGAAAAGTGGTGTTAAGTTTGAACCATAGGCTTCCCTTGCTCTACTACCTATCTTCAGACCTTAGGGAAAGACACTCAAGCAGAGGTTTTTTTTTTTGCATACTGCCTTGATTTCTGTCAATAAGTTGTTGAGAGAGCTTGTGGGATGCATAGGTGATATAAGTGAATAAAACATTTTTTCAACTTTAGTGTTTAACACCTGGTGTTACTGATTCAGTACTGCTAAACTAGGATGTTTGCAAGCAAAACTGTATTCCGTAAGAAGTTATAGGTATACCAGAGTGTATTTGTCCTTGGGTACATCAGTCCTAAAGCAAGAATTAAAAAAGCCAGGATGCTAGAAGACATTTTTTCTTTCCAGAAGACTATCACTATTATTGTAATAAATAAAAAGTCAACATGACTGGCACAGCCCAACACATCTATCAATGTGGGAAGTGTTAATTTTTCATACCATTTTCTAACTCCTGTTTCCAGTTAAAATCATTGTGCATTTTGTTTTGACTTCCTTACCTGTTGCAGAATGACTCTAAGAGCAGAACCATAGAGTTCTGGAGGACTGTGCAAGCAAGGCAGGGGGTGGCCCCCACAGGTGGCTGGAGACCGGGCCTGGGAGAAGAATGTGGAGGAAGCTGTGGGGGGCTAACCAATA